>NC_138824.1:51940775-52219664 GCF_965183815.1 Platalea leucorodia
TCTCTCTCTCTCTCCATCTCCCTTAGTTTCCTAGCATACAATCTTCCTGACTGAACTTTTCAAATGATCTCTCAGTTACATGAAAATAATGGATGATCTCATGATGACAAAAATGGTATTCTCTTTTATTTTATATTTTATTATTATATAAGTATTTTATGTATTTATTATATATTTACATCATAACAATTCCTAACATATGATTGACTGTTTTTCTTCTTAATGGCTGAGAATCGAGAAGCTCATGATAATTTTCAGTTTTCCATTCAGGTATTACACTTAACTTCATCTGTTTTCTTAAATATAGACATATATTATCTGCTATTGCATAAGCAAAGGATCCTTTTTTTTCCCTTTTTTTACTCAAGAACTCAATAGTTGTTGCTGACTTGAAGACCAATGTCAAAAGGCATGGTTGGCTTATATATTTGACCATAATCACTGAGACTGCATATCTTAAATGTTCTTTTTTCTAGCAAAAGCCAAGAAAAAAGCAGTGAACATTTCCATAGACTTGTTTCCTCTCTCTGAACCAAAGCCTTTGAACTGATGCAGACTCAGGGATTGTGGTTTAGAAATCATTATGCCAGCTCTATTAAAAAAAAAAAAAATATTCCTAGTTTCATCGTCATTACTGAAGTTAACTAATAAAATTCTAGGGAACTTTAAATCAGAAAAGTAACGTAAAGCTAGCCAAATTCAGCATCCCTTGACTGTCACATAAACTAAAACCAAGTAACAATTCTCACAATTTTTTGTACACTTTTTATAGGCAGTTTTTATTAGCAATTTTTCTAGCAGTGAACTTGGTGATAACATACTTGTTCATATTCAGCTAATCTGCTAGTTGTGCTACCTCTACATAGAAACTGGTCAAAATAAAATTTTACTGGTGTTATCTCTATCATCTATGATCCAGTAATGTAACTGCCACATGCAAAGAAAAATATTTTAAAAGCAAATTAATTTAATGTTAATGGTCTTACAAAAAGGAAACTTTTATGAACTCAGTAGATGTAACTAATCTCAGATTTTGGTTATTATTCTTTTTGTTCTTTGCATGACCAAACCTTTTAAGGGTAACATTTTCATGTTGGTTTGTATTTGTTATCAACTTTCACAGGCCACTAAAACTATGACAAAAAATTAATTTTATACATATGTAAATATATACACATAAGATGTGCTATGCTTTTTATTCATATACAAAATTTTTCTATCAAAAATCCATTCTTGTCTTGTAATGTTGTTCAAAACTGTAATTCTACAACGATAAAAAAAGAGGTATCTGTATTTTTATCTCAACCAACAACGTGGTTGAGATACTAGAAGTAGTGTCATTTAGATTTGTTTTATTTGAACTTCTAGACCCATATAGCTATGGGCCTATATATCCACAGAAACCTAGGACCAGTATCTCAAATTAATTTAATGCATTTGCACTATGAAATTGCAACAATTTCTTAATTCAGATCTCTGAATTAGGAGAAAAGGTATATAGGAACCCTGTGCAGGTAAACAGCTGCTAACTGGTTTTGCTTTTAAAGAAAATGAAGAATTTATATTATACCTTGCATGAAAACATTAAAATAATTTTCCTCTGTCTTTATATCACAGAAGAATCATAAAGGACATCTTTAACACTGCTTTTTCCTCCACTGAACAATTACTATTCTTTAACTTGTAGAGCTGAAGAAAAAAGACTGAAAGATAGATCCCAATACTTATGTTTATATTAAAGGAAGGTGATCACCACCAAGCCGCCTAGAGCCATGACCATACAGAGCACAGTATTATAGAGTAGGTACCATATAGAGAGTACTTCAGCTCCCTCCATGATTGCATGTTTAGGTTTCATTCCAGAGGAATCACTGCTGAGGCAAGTGGTGGCAAGTCTGGTGGTCCCTTCCTGACATTTCTGAGTGAAGTCATGGTGTGCTCTTTTAGGACTGGGATTAAAAAGACCATTCAGCCTACCTGCTTCATAGTATAATGCAGTCATTACTGATATTTTCCTCCAGTACAAATAGGATGGAAATTATGTTTTAATCTTGCTAAGCATCTCATCAGAGATACTATTTTATTTCATTGTTATTGAGACAATTAGACATTTAAGCCCTTGTTCACCACTGTAATAACTTAGAATTAAGCCTACATAATACTGATACTCCAGCATGTGGCATACCATAACAGCAAAAATGTCCCTGAAGCATGAGACAGAGATTGATTATTGGAAGTTTTAAAAACAGAGACTGATTGTTTAAATGTTTCAGCAAGCAGTTATTGACTTTTTTATCAGTATTTATTTATCTGTAATTGTAATTAATTATATCTTGGAAGCTGTAGGATCTGGTTTATCAGTAGTTGCATGGATTAAACACAAAATTGTTTTCACTTAGTTGTTCTGCACTTCACTACTCTGCTCAAAGGCTGTTACTTTTTCTTTTTTTTTTTTTTTTTTTTTTTGGTCAGCTGAGCACTCTTCTCCTCCCATCCCATACTGTTGTTGCAATGGTTAATCTGCTTAATGCTTTAATGCTTCCTATTTCACCATAGTTTCAATAATTTCCATGATTTCCCATGTGCCTCCCTGAAGCAATAATGATTAATATTACAGTTTAAAACAAAGGAGTCAACAACAAAAACCTGATTTCCACTTACACTCCAAATTATATTATAAGATTGTTTTTCTTTTCAGGTGTTAATTAGCATACAGGCTGTTCATACAGTCGGGGTCATGTTCTTAATATACCTGAAACAAGCATCTAAGAAATCCAGAATTTGGCCACATAAATAAATAAATAAATAAATAAGAGTCCTGGAAGTCTGAAATCTTGAAATTTGCCTCTCCTGACACCAGGAAGGTCCAGATCATCTACTATCAATTCCACCAAAATCAACAAGAATGGAACTAAGTTATAAGAGTCCTACATTTAGATGCCTAAATATAGAAATGAATTTCAGTTCAGACATCTAAATACAGTGACCTATTTAGTTGCCTGAATACAGGTGTCTAGTGCTTTTTTAGATGATAAATGGTATTTCGTCTGAGCTCAGACTTGCATCTTCAGCTGAACTAAGGTGTCCTGTAGGGCATCTGTAACATATATGCCAGCCATAGCTGAAGTTGTCTCAGATAACCTAGGGTATGTATGAGGTGAACAGACTCTTACGTTTAGGCATCTGATTCAGTACTTGAGATGTAAATTCCCACAATAGTCAAGATAAATCTTGTGCTCAATTGATTTGTGCAAAGCTAGTATCTTGTACTATTTCAGACAACCTAAGGTATTTCACCTCACCTTCAGCTGCCTCTGCTCTAGAGCTGGTATCATATTATTAGTCCTGTGCAGATGTCTTGGATATCTTAGAACGCACCAGAGAGCACAGGATGTAAATGCACAGGCAGCTGAACTGAATCCCTGGTCAACACAGTAAATGGACCCTAGAGGTGACCAAATTCAGGTGACCAAATATAGTTTTACTTCAATTAATATTTTTCCTGTACTTTACTGACTATATTGACTATTATGACGGCTTACACACCTAACAGTATTTGAGGTGCCCTGACAGCAGCTTCTTTCTTTTCTTGAGGTAACCTATAACTTCTCTTGCTATTCTATTCTTCCAAAGAGAACTAAACATTTTGCAAAAAGAAAACTAGCCAAGTAAAAAATTAACCATCTCCATCTACTCCTTAAACAGTAGCAATATTTTAGGAATCTCCTTAACCATATCAATCTGAAGAAAGGTATGCTGTTCAGCCTACAGTGGGAGACTGTAGTTCATTACTAAATTACTATTTTTGTGCAGATCAAATTCAATTATTCAGTTTCAGTTAGCTTTGCTACCAAGTAGGTTTCAATTAACATTATAGTTTGTATTTCATACAGGAGTTTTAAGAAGATGCTAGCAGATGCAGTAAAAACACATCATATTCTTTGTCTGCACCAAAGTTCACCTCATACGAAAACTTTTAAATCTCTTCTTTTGACCTCCTTTAACAGACTTTGAAACAAATATATTTACGATAGGTTTGAAACAGATTCTAAGCTTGTCAGCAGTACAATGGAGGCAAGACTATATTGGTATCATAACGCTATGAATCAGAGAGTTTTCTAGTGTTACTATGTATTGCATCCATTTTGTGATTGAATTCTTACAGGAAATAGTTCTTTACTTGCATGATCCTTCCATGTAACTATGCTGTCACTAAACAAACTACACTTTTCTCTCCTAAAATCCAGAATTACAGGAGAAAATGACTGCCAGCTTTGATGTTATCACAAATCAGTGAGAGTGTCTGTTTGTGGTAGATTCTGATCTTAGTTGCATATTGTAAACTAAAGGGAGCTCTGTTATCTTCACTAGAATTGTTCTTGACTGATGCTGCTTCACAGATTCTGTTAATCTAGTATATGTTTTTCTGTCAACCGCTTTAGATTATGTTTTCTTTTCATCAACATAAAAATTTTAAAAACAGCAATTGAACTTAACCCTCATACTAGAAAACACACACACACACAAAGAAATAACTCTGCAGATTTTTATAATTGTTCAAGACATTTTAATACTCATGGTGTTCCATTATGCACTGTAATTTGATGCATGCACTGCATTTAAGAGGTGCAATATTTCTCCTGAAGTGATTTCCAGTCGTCTTTGACTTATTATGTTAGTTAAATCACATCACAAACATCACTTTCAGATTACAGTACATTTCTGAAAGATATTCCCAACACAAAGTAATTTTCTAAGAGTGAAATCAAAATAGTGTGTATTGTTTTCATTACATTTTATTCTACAAAAAGAATAGGCCTTAAAAAAAGCTAAGGAAAACTCAGATGACTCCTAATGATATGCTTGATCTGATCCCTGCCTTCACAATGGTCTGAACCAAAATACTACATCTTATTTTTTCCAGGTTTTGAGATGTTGAAATTTAGAATAAAGTTTTGCATGTGAACTAGTATTAACCATAAAACCTCACTATCTGGAATTATACTAAAAAGTGTTTAAAAATAATTATTAATCTTGCTGTTTTAAAATAATCATTCATTCTATGACTAATAGATTGTTTAATCATGCTACATTCCTGTAATGGAGACAACTACCCCACCACTATTAATAGTGCAAGGTTTGTTGTTTTGTTTTGTTTTGTTTTCCCAGATTCTATCCAGAATTCTTTTCCTGGCATTCTAACAAATCATTTGATCACTGAAAATAAATTTAAATTAATTATATGATTCTCTTTTCAAATTCACCCCTTTGGGAAAAATAATTTACTAACAATAAACCAAAAAAAATGTTGACCTCGGTAATTGACTGCGGGAATCAAAAACACTGGGGACTTGTGCAATATTAAATTTTACACAGTTGCTAAGCTCAAAACCAAATTATCACTCTCCTATGTCTAATTTTATTAATGTATGCAAATCTGAGAGCACATTTATAAGTCAGCATTCATTAGTTTTATTTCTCCAAAAAGCTCTATGGTTTCAAGTGAACACATCAACTCTGGAAACTACATGTTCATAAAACACTGTGAGTTAAGTTCCTGGTGGTAGCAACCATTCCAGCAAATAAATCCACAGATGTTTCCTTCACAGTGTCACAGAACTACTCACCAGGAAATAGACTGTGAAATATATTTTGCTGCTTCTTCAAAAAGTTACTATTAAGTCTTGACCAACAGCCACTTAACTCTTTCTAGTGACTGCACTATTTGTTCAAGTCAACTGAATGTCCCTTGGCGTTCACAAATTCCAAAATCCTTTCAGAAAACAAGGATTATGCCTCATTATTACTACATAATAATAGATAGTGCTAACAGGGGAGATAAAGCAAATAAAATCCACACAATTAAATAATGAGCTTGCCCTGAAATAACAATTTGATGTCTTAACTTCAGGCCAAAACTCAGCTCCTGGGTTAACAAGTTTCAACAGCAATGTAGAATGTCCCATTTCCTACAAAAGAATTAATCGTTGAATTGCATCATTACATTTGATCTTTTGCTTTTTTTCCATTGACATACAAGGGAACACTTATATATTGATTTGTGACAGTATGCAAGTAAACAGGCATCAAATAACAAGAATCCTTAAAATGAGGGATGAAAGATCATTTGCATTATACTTGACAAACTTTGCAGTAAAAAAAAATGATTAAATGGTATTGCAGGATTTCCAGGAGTATGAACTACGTATACATTTATTTTAAAAAGAAATTGGAGATAACAAACAAGTCAGTGGAGCATAAAAAGTCTGGTAAAATCTTCCACTGGTAAAAAACTTGGCTAAAAAAAACTTGATTAATTTAGGTAAGAGAATTATAGAATAGGAATGTGTGTGTGTGTGTGATGTCAACACACTGAAGTAATTTGGTACAGATCTCTATGAAATTTTCATGAAGTCACTTATAATGCAACATTTTCTTGATATCATGTGACTTAATCCTGGATAAAGGGAACAGAATGAAAATACAACTTTTGTTTCATGACAAGTCCTTCCTAGATAAAAAGGAAGTGAAAAGCAGAGTAGATTATTCACTTTCCATTTCCCTCACTCTGAAATGAATCTGTAAATTTCGCTTGTGGAGCTTTGATCTCAGTTTCATCTGGAGTTATGCTAAGACTGCATGGTTTAGAATTTAGTTTATGCAAAGTTTAGAGTTTTTGCTAATGGAATTATTACAGTCATTTATGTAACACCAAGGTTCACACTAGTGTGAAAGTTTCTGCTGCTCCTTTATATGTCCAAATATCACAAGAATTTATTCCACTGAGTTACTAGCATCACAATGAACATGCAGAGAGGCAGATTTTGGCCATTTATTTATTTATTTATTATTATGACTACATAAAGATCTTAGCAAAATATGTAAGTAATGAACTAGTACTACACAGACTGTGGTTGTACAACACAAATTAATAGTGCATAAATAGTCAGGAAAACAACATTCACTCTTTTTGCTTTGGTAGGATAAATAAGACAAACAGTTGTGACACTGTAATGCATTATTATTATTATTATTATTATTATTATTATTATTATTATTATTATGGGTTGGCTTTACTTGAGAATATCCAAGAAGCAACCAAGAAAAAAATAAAGGAAGGAGAGAAGAATCTGATCTAGGCAATTTGACTTAGTTACCTGAAAAGGGGAGGGGGGGTTACTCCAAAATAAATTTTCACATTTGGATATTTTATTTTTATATTTTATGCTTTGATCAGTTTGCTTTACCATAAAAGACAAGTCTAACAAAAAAACAGTATTGTAAAATATACAGAGAAAAAATCTGCAGTATAAGCATAACTTTTGTTAATGGAAGTTAAAGGAAGTTTAAATGAAACTTTGCTGGTGTTTACAGAGGAGAAAACTCTGGTTTCACTGCAGCTGAAAAGAGTTAGATTTTGAGATGTTTGTTTTAAAAAAAAATATAAAAAATATCTTTTTCTACAGACTTCTGACAGTTACAGGACAAAGCCAATATGAGAAGGGAAGCCAAATTTCCCTATGTTGGGAACCATTATCACATAAATTGCCAACAACCTCTTGCTCTAAATCTCATGCTTTATTTTACAGTTAGGCATATTTGAATGTAAAAACTCTTTATTGCATCGTTGGTTTTATTATTTTCATTAAAAGTTCATAAATTTCATATATGTAACCATATTTTGAAACATTAATATATATTTTGAAAGTTAATATAAAACAAAAAATAAATAAACAAATTGTTTAACTTTATTTCTTTTGTCCTTTACTACTTAACATCCTGGATGTTTTCTGTTGAAAATTATCAAACTTAAGTCTTCTGAAGAAAGAAAACAAAAACCCACAGAAACATATTAAATCATTGCCTTACTTCTTGAAGTAAAGTCTTTACTTGCTTGTTCTTTATTCAATGTTTAGTGTCTATCTGCAAGTAAAGCTTTATTGATGATTGTAAATTGTTTTGAACAGTTGTCATTGGTCTGTGCAATTCCTTTGCTCAAGATATCATTGAGATTAAGAATTTAACTGCATTTTTAAAAGTGTTGATAGTCCTGCAAACCTGCTCTGATCTAAAAGGAACAGACATATGTACTCCTTGCAAAAAACTAGATATCAGATTAATGTCCAGTACTTTAGAACAGAAATACTGACTCTGTTTCATCCTCTTTATTTTTAGATTTAAGTTTGATGCATCAGTAAATACACTATAAGAATCCCAAAATATAGATTACATTGAGCAAAAGCCTGACATCCGGTGAATTCAATGGGAATTTTACTATTGATCTTAGTGTGGTCTCAATTTCACTCTCCCAAAGGGTTTTCAATATACAGAACTGACAAACCTGAAAATTTAAGGATAATAAAACACTCCTCAAGATGATCTAATCACTGGGACCTGATACACTATTCACTGTGGAGCCAAAACTGCAGACTGATCACTCTCTTGACTTCTTGCAAGTTCTTATGAGTAAATGAGTTGATTTACTATGACCCACAGACTACATGTATTCTAATTTTTAAGTTTATTATGTTGTTTTTTTTTTTTCCTTTATTCACAGCTTCTCACAGGAAAAATGAAAGAAACACCTAAGAAAAATTTAAGTATAGTAAGATGAACATTGATGAAATCTTTGTTATTACATTTTGTGATGTTATAATGATATAGGTTATGAGACAATCATCCTGACCAAGATACTTATTGTCAAGGGGAAAAAGGGGCACAGATAACATGCTGCTGTGAGAAAAGAGGAACATGAATTATGACTGTCCTTAAAGGGCAAATAGGTGGGACTGCACATAGAGCCAAAGCAAATATGTATTTAAGGAATTCATCCCACAGGCTGTAGGACTAAGAATGCGTGAGTAAATACAAGGACATTACCATTTGATTTGCCAGTGTTCCTCTGAGACAATGTTTTGGTAATGTCACATAAAGGATAAAGTCTGAAGTAAATTAAGACTGCAACAGATTATACTCATAAAACAAAACAAAAGATACTCCAAATAATCTTGTATTCCTCTACCTGTTAATTTATGATTGAGTGCCTCATAAAAGACTTCATATTCTTCCAGTGGAAAGATATATACACTGCACTTTCTTTATATGGTCTGATTCATGTAGATGAAGCAGTCCAGGTTGAAATAGTTCTAGTCTGCTGTAGCTAGAGTGTCTCAGGTATTTGATTTCAATTTAGCACTGATACTTCAGTCCCCGACATGGACACACTTTAATTAATGAGGATAGAATTCATTCCTTTGCAAAAAGGTAAATCTTAAGGCCTCTACATTTCAGAAATCCCAACAATGCTTTTGACAGTCTGTGTACTGCATTAGATACTGTGGGAAGGACATGTAAACCCCATTGGTTACACGTAAAATTTAGAAAGAACATTAGAGTGTTGTGGAGATTTTGAGGCAGGGCTTGAATTCTAAAAACTGCAAATAAAATATGACTGTAAGTTATGACTCAAATCTGTATGCAGTCCCACACAGTATACACCAATAATCTCTTGGCATCACCATGTAAGAATATTTTATCCCATACAGAAAAGTCAGAACACATTTCACAGTTATCTCAAGACTACACTCAAAAAAGCACAACACAAATGCACTAGTTGAATGTAAGGACTTCCATCTGAAAACAGTTCAAGCAGAGCAAAACATAGCTTACTTTAGTCTGCCTACCAGTATAATTTTATTTCCTGATAACAGTGAAGATGATAAAATACCAGATGTCTTGCTGAGGCATAAAAAATGCTGAATATGGTTTCCATTGCACAAAAATAATATACTGTGTATTTTAGCAAAAGGCTATAAATACTGTACAATTGGGGATGTTGGAGAAGGCTGACTAAGCCAATTGCAATGGAAAGAAAGAACCAGTCAGCTCAGATTTAATTAGGCAATGTTATGTAAATGCCCATCTTAAGAACATAGAAAATGGGCAGGTTATCTGATAATTAAAAGATTTAGAAATGGAACTGTTAGCAATTAGAGATCTGTCCAGAAACCCAAAAATTATTTAAGTATGTGCTAAACTATAGTATCAATTAGAAGATTCATCTCCCAGCACTTTACTCAATGAGCTTTACATAAGATTGAATAACAGATACTGCAGCTGCAAGTAGAGGGATTTTGTGCAATGATTCACTTTTAAAATTACATCAAATTTCCATTAACCACAGTACTGTACAAGTACATTGATTAGGAGAAAAGTGCACTCCCAGTATATAAAATCTAGCCTCTTCTAATGTTTTGAATATTGTAAAAGCATGCCCAGGACATAAACTCTAACTCTTAATATGTTCTGAATACTGTAAAATCATACCTGATATTATTCTATATTTCTTATGAAATAAAAATGAGAGGGAAAAAGAGGGCAATATTTCTTCCTTTTTGCTCTGTAGATGTAATTTAGACACACACAACTTGAGTCCAATTAAACATTTCGTTTAGTTATATACCATAATTATAATTGTAGTCAAAACATTCTTTTGTGTAACATAATAATTTCATCCTTTTACCTGCTATACTTTTATACTAATTTTTAACAAATTTTATGGAATTAATATAATGAATTTTTAAGCTAAAAAGGACTTGTTTTTTTAACATACAGACAAATTCATGGTTGACATAAACTGATGTAATTACTTGAATTTAATGAAGTTATATCCACCTGAATCATTTTACACCAGCAAAAAATATGACCTAAATGTGTATCTCTTGATTCAAGAAAAAGAAATCAGTAAAGTGAAAATAATAAATGAGCTAACGTGAAAGTTTTTTTCACAATGATATTGGATGCCATGATTTCATGTATAACTGATATCACATTGCAACTCCCTGAAAGTCATTCTCTTAAACAATCTAGGTTTTATTTCTTGGCATTTCTTTTCCTTGTTTTTTTTCAGACTAACTTGCGTGGGTAAGTAGTTTAAGTCACTGCAGACTTTCTGAAAAGTAAGAACCATAGAAATATCTTTTTTTTCAATTTATATCTTCATTTTAGATGCCTCCTAAAAGTAGTGGCCATAAATAAAGAATATTAGATAAGTATTAGGATTTATCTTGTCCTAACTTACATCTAAATATGAAACATCCAGAAATCAGAATGCCCATGCTTCCTGCAGGGAAAATGAAGAGACGTAGCTGTTTTTACAGGTATTCACAGTGATTCTGTTCACACTACACCACTACGGAATTTTCATATCTAACAATCTAAAAAGATGAGCCTGAATGGAATAATAGGCACCTTCCATAAGAGAAACAGACCTTTACTTGAGAACACTTGATTCACTACAGTTATGTCTACACTAGCAGTTAGTGTAGACTGATAAAAGTGGATTGGTAGAACAGAAGAGCTGCTGGTGAGAATGTGACATACACACTACTGGTGTTTCAGAATGTTGGGGAGTATTACTTTGAACTAGTTCCAGTAAGGGCCAAAGGACTGACAGACTATTAGAAGCTGGATGACAACAGATGCCCTCCTGGCTTGCAGTTTCCAGTATAGTTTCACCCAAAAGGAATCCGCTTAGTAAATCCTGAGACTTTACAGTGGATTTGCCATTGCTGTTCCTATGCAAATGAGCAGTGCATTTATGAAGAAAATCATCTGATTGCCCCCACTTCCTGGGCTTTGGTTTGCATCACAGAAAGTCTTACCTGTATCAGCAGCCAACAGGCATTGAGACTATGACACCAGACTAGTGACAGAGAGCAGAAAAAAAAGCAACCTTCAAATGTACGTAATATGGACGTTGGGTCCTCAGCAACAGCTGCTTCACTCTACAGATCTGCATTTGTACATACACTACTTGCTATGTAAGCATAGCCAAAGTGAACCAAAGCAGGATAAGTCAAGACAATGGAGAAAGTAACTTTAAAAGTATAACCTTGATAAAGACTAAATGCTAATGTAATCTCACCCTATGGCCCTGGACGAAAATGATGAGCCTGATTAGGTGGAGTTTCACCCTAAATTCCTGGTAAAGAATCTTATTTTGAATTCTGAAGATTTCTTCTTGTTGTGCTTCTACTTTTCTTCTTGTTGCCCTTCTCATCTCTTGCTAGATTCAGCTCCAGGTTGGCTTTGGCTTTCCTAAACTGAAGGGTCAGTCTGGCAAACTTTACTATGTATTTATGAACAAAACTCTTCATAAATGTATCAAACTCTCTAGAAATTTCAAAATTCTAAAGAAATCTGTTCCCAGGTTCTTAAGTACAATAACAGTATTCACAGTTACAATTGTTTTCAATTTCTTCCATATATATATATATACACACCTAGATATATCCATATATATATCTGATGGCAGATTAAATCTAATTGTTCTTGAACCAGCACTTCCTATAAGCATTGTTGCTCTAGCTTTCACCCACTGATGTATCTGTACATAATAATCACAAGTCTCCCCCTTTATTTTTCTGAGACAAATAGGTTGAGTGTTTTATTCTTTTCTAATAAGATGGGGTATCTATTCCTACATATTAATTTAAAGTATTCTATCCATTTTCCACTTTCAATTACTTTTTCATTGAAATAAGTGATTAGGACATATGTGATTTTTTTACACAAAATGTCACTAATTGCTTTTTCAAGAATATTCATGCTTCTCTGTTTCCAATAAAAATACTCTGAATTATATTTCCTATAACTGTACTGAGAGAAGGACACCCACACACAGAGAAAAATTTAAACCTTGCATGGGCTAAATTCTCCTTGAAGTCCCTATCCTACTCAGCTGATTTTACTAAACCAAGTCTACTTCAAGCTTTGGTACTTCAGTTAGATTTACTTAAAGTAAACCACTTCCATGACCTGTCATTGCTTAGTATCGCACATTCAGAACTTTTGTGTTGAAGCAAATAATATAGTTACTGTAATCTTTTGTAACACTGAGACTCATAATTAGTAGAACTACTTGTTGTCCTCTTTTTATTTTTTTCTTCAGACATCAGGGGTTTTTTCTACAAATAGATCTTGAATTTTGTTACATTTTCTATTTACTTGTTAGTTTTCAATTGATCTTTCTTTTACTATTTGTTCTAAAATTTTGTATTATACTGAGATCAAATTAAGCTAGAAAACCTGTGGTTGTCTTTTGTTTTTATATAATGCATATTTACACATATATGTTCTGCTTGCTATTCTTCAGTCACACACTGTGTACAAATAGTATAAATCAGGCCTAGTTGACAACAAGTGTTAGCATAACTTTAGTTAGCCTAATAGGAAAAGGGAATAGCTTAGTCATAAGGATAGGGGAGTACCCTGAACATACACAGCCTGCTAAATGTTGGTTGTGAAAGCTGAAAACATGTCAATCACTATGAATCATAGAATCATAGAATGCTTTGGGATGGAAGGGACCTTTAAAGGTCATCTAGTCCAACCCCCCTGCAATTGGCAGGGACATCTGCAACTAGATCAGGTGCTCAGAGCCCTATCCAGCCTGTCCTTGAATGTTTCCAAGGATGGGGCATCTACCACCTCTCTGGGCAACCCGTGACAGTGTTTCACTACCCTCATTGCAAAAAATTTCTTCCTTATACCTAGTCTGAATCTATTCTCTGTTACTTTAAAACCATTACCCCTTGTCCTATAGCTGTTGGCCCTGCTAAAAAGCCTGTCCCCATCTTTCTTATAAGCCCCCTTTAAGTATTGAAAGGCCGCAGTAAGGTCTCCCTGGAGCCTTCTCTTCTCCAGGCTCAACAACCCCAGCTCTTTCAGCCTTTCCTCATAGCAGAGATGTTCCATCCCTCTGATCATTTTTGTGGCCCAAAAAAAGTTGTGAACATGTCCAGAACCTTCCAGAGGAGCAGACCATGAGCACCACTGACAGCTAGCTATTAGGCACTGACTGACTCTGAACAGGACATTCAAGAACCAAGGATTCTCTGCCCAGTCCTGTAACCCATGGTGCCCAGAGTCACTCAAGGAGAGAACTGCAGGGAGCCCAGGTCCTGGCCCAGGACTACACAGAGCATGGATGGAGCCTCTGCCATGACCTGTCCAGCTTCTGGACCACATTGTTTCTCCTGTCGACCAATGAAGTAATGTAATTCATAAAATTGCAGAGATCTGTGACTAAAAGATTTTAGTACCCAAGCCTATTTAGTCTCTGTACTGTAATTTGGTCTTAACCATGACACCATGACACTGTCAAATTCATGTTTTGTTAAATCTTCTTGTCACCTAACTTCTTTCATTAACATTGTTAATTAATATTAACTCCATTAACTCAAGAAGACTACAAGGATGTTGTGAAGTTATGCAGGGAGAAAATTAGAAAGGCAAAGGCCCAGCTAGAACTTAAACTGGCCACTGCCGTTAAAGATAACAAAAAATGTTTTTACAAATATATCAGCGACAAAAGGAGGGCCAGGGAGAATCTCCCTCCTTTGTTGGGTGCAGAGGGAAACACTGCCATGAAGGATGAGGAGAAGGCCGAGGTACTTAATGCCTTCTTTGCCTCAATCTTTAATAGACTGATCATCCTTGGGGTTTTCAGGCCCCTGAGCTGGGAGATGGAGATAGGATGCAGAATGAAGCCCCAGGTGTCAAAGAGGTAACAGTCACTGACCTGCTCCTCCACCTGAATGCTCACAAGTCTATGGGGCCAGATGGGATCCACCTGAGGATACTGAGGGAGCTGGCAGGGGAGCTTGCCAAGCCACTCTCCATCATTTATCATCAGTCCTGGTCAACTGGGGAGGTCCCAGATGACTGGAAGTTAGCAAATGTGATGCCCCTCTACAAGAAGGGTTGGAAGGAGGATCCGGGGAACTACAGGCCTGTCAGCCTGACCTCGGTGCCAGGGAAGGTTATGGAGCAGATCATCCTGAGTGCCATTACACAACACGTGTGGGACAATCAGGGGCTCAGGCTCAGCCAGCATGGGCTTATGCAAGTGAAGTCCTGCTTGACTAACCTAGTATCCTTCTATGACAAGGTGACCTGCTACCTGGATGAGGGAAAGGCTGTGGATGTTGTCTACCTGGACTTTAGTAAGGCCTTTGACACTGTCTCCCACAGCATTCTCCTGGAGAAGCTGGCTGCTCATGCCTTGGATAAGTGCCCTCTGTGCTGGGTTAAAAACTGGCTGGACAGCCGAGCCCAGAGAGTGGTGGTGAATGCAGTCAAATCCAGTTGGTGGCCGGTCACGAGTCGTGTTCCCCAGGGCTCAGTACTGGGGCCGGTCCTGTTCAATATTTTCATTGATGATCCAGATGAGGGGATTGAGTCCACCCTCAGTAAGTTTTCAGACAACACCAAGTTGAGTGGAAGTGTCGATCTGCTGGAGGGTAGGAAGGCCCTACAGAGGGACCTGGACAGGCTGGATCATTGGGCTGGGGCCAACTGTGTGAGATTCAACAAGGCTAAGTGCCACTGGGTCCTGCACTTGGGTCCCAACAACCTCATGCAATGCTACAGGCTTGGGGAGGAGTGGCTGGGGAGCTGCCTGTCAGAAAAGGACCTGGGGGTGTTGGTTGACAGCTGCCTGAACATGAGCCAGCAGTGTGCTCAGGTGGCCAAGAAGGCCTATGGCATGCTGGCTTGTACCAGGACTAGTGTGGCCAGCAGGAGCAGGGAGGTGATAGTGCCCCTGTACTCAGCACTGGTGAGGCCGCACCTCGAGTACTGTGTTGAGTTTTGGGCCCCTCACTACAAGAAGGACATTGAGGTGCTGAGTGTGTCCAGAGAAGGGCAACGAAGTTGGTGAAGGGTCTAGAGAACAAGTGTTATGAGGAATGGCTGAGGGATCTGGGTTTGTTTAGTCTGGAGAAGAGGAGTCTGAGGGGAGACCTTCTTGCTTTCTACAGCTACCTGAAAGGAGGTTGTAGTGAGGTGGGGGTCGGTCTCTTCTCCCTAGTAACAAACTATAGGACGAGAGGAAACGGCCTCAAGCTGCACCAGGGGAGGTTTAGGTCAGATATTAGGAAAAACTTCTTCACCGAAAGGGTAGTCAGGCATTGGACCAGGCTGCCCAGGGAAGTGGTTGAGTCTCCCTCCCTGGAGGTATTTAACAGATGGGTAGACATGGTGCTTGAGGACATGGTATAGTGGTGGACTTGTCAGTGCTAGGTTAACGATTGGACTTGATGATCTTAAGGGTATTTTCCAGCCTTAATGATTCTATGATTGTTGGTTTTTTGAGGGGTTGGTTTTTTGGTTGGTTGGTTTTGTTTGTTTTTTTTTTTTTAAATCAGACATCATTTAATTTCCTATCTGGTTGAAGCATAGGTCTTCTAGCAACTGTACTGTAAAAGTAAGACTTTCCATTCAAACTTCACAGTGTAGTGCTCCTTTTTTCTAACTTTTTTCTTTTCTTATTAGAAAAAAAAAATGTTGAAATTACTTTGGATAATAGCAAATTAAAATACTGAAATTACAGTCATCCTTAACCTCTCTTTTTCCTAATATTTTCAATTTTTTTCAGCATGCCATCTCGCTTCCACAGTATGATGTTAAGTGTCTATTTTAAAATACCCTTTTCTCTGTGATCAGTGAGAAGAGATAGCTGTACCAAGCTTTATTCAGTACTTAGTTTCTTTGATTATCAATTTAAAAAATAATTATGGTGCATTCACTCCACCTCAGTGGTTCCTTCCCATGGACGCCAGGGCCCACAGACAGTGTCTGCATGCAAGAAAACATTGTTAAGGGTCACGCTAAGGTTGGGGAACTCAGAATCCCTCCCAGGTGTCTGTTTAATACTTAAGTAGAGGTCGGTCATTCCATGTAAAGACAGGTGGATTAAAGTTCCTCCTGTGATTGCCTGTCTCATCAAGTGACTACAACAGCAACCCAGATCTTGTTATGTTCATGAAATATATCTTAGACAGTTAAACTTTACTGAATTGAATCTGATTCTTATTATCTGCTATTTGAAGGATTCTATACGGAGAGTAAAGCACTCTTTAAGTGCTTTCCACTGGTAAAAAATCCCAGTAGTATTAACCTAAGTTTTTCTGCTTATTCTTTTTATTTTGTCCTGTACACTTCTCTCAGGGGGAAAATTATTTCACTGAAGATCCTCAGGATTCTCCATTTTTATAGTCTTGAGTAGTCTTTGAGAGTTCTTGTTTCATGATGAGTTAGCACAAATCACTAGACAAAATAGCCCTGTTGAAATCCAGAGGCTAAGTCATATAAACTTTCAAGAGCTGAAATAATGAGGTAGTATCATCTGCTCCGAGTTCAAAGTTTGAAGGAACTCAGAGAATCTATCTTTCCACACCAATAAGGATTCCCGTACTCTGTCTATCTACTCAGAATGTTTAAAAAAGGGGGAAAAAATTACTTTAGCACCAAAAGCATGCAAACTGCTCCCAGTATTATTATTTTCAATTTGTCAACAGTCTATTGCCCTCCAATATCACATACTTTATACATCGGCAACCATACAGAATGGCACTTTCCCAATCAAACACTCATTTTTCATTCTTCAGGGACTGACGTATTTTCAGAAATTATGGATAATTTGTCCTGAAGAAAAGACAGAGCTTGACTGTGCTAATTTTGTCTTAGGTAAGAAATAAATATGATGCAATTAAATAGAAATATTTTGGGGAAAATTTATTAAAGTTTGTTAAAAGATGTTAAAAATAGCCTTTAAGCCCATGAAACAAAAACCAGATTGAATGCATGTGCCTAAGAGAGATACATAAAAACTCACCTGAACACTTTGGTGATGAAAGTTTTTTTTCTTCCTTTTTTTTTTTTTTTTTTTTTCTTTCCCTATAACTCAATATGGCAAACCATCTAATGTAGTAGTGAGCAGGGATAATGAATATAGGCTGCTGTATTCTAATTATGTAACCTAATGTGATGGGTTAATTTTGGCCAGCCGCCAGACCCCCACCCAGCCATTTACTTACTCCCCCTCCTCAACAGGACAGGGGGAGAAAATAAGACAAAAAACCCTCATGGGTCGAGACAAAGACAGTGAGATTGTTTACCAATTACTGTCACACACAAAACAGACTTAAATTGGGGAAATTAATTTAAATCATTGCCAATTAAAATAAATCAACACCAAAAATTAAAACAACATCTACTCCTACCTACACCCCCAGCCTCAACTTCTTTTTCCACTGCCTAATTATCTTCACACAGATTTTGTTTTCATTATATCCAGTCACAATCTCTCATTTCAGTTTATGGCCACTGCCCCTTGGTCTCCCACCATGCATTTCAGTAAAAAGCCTAGCACTGTCAGTAACCCTCTTTTACACACTGGGAAACTGCTCTTAGGTCCTCTCAAAGCCTTCTCTTCTCCAGTTTAAAAAAACCTTGTCCCTCAGCATCTCTTCACAGTGCTAGTGCTCCAGCCTCTAACCATCTGGGTGGCTCTCCAATGAACTCAAACCAGGTGATCAACATCCTTCCTGTATTGGTAAATCCAAAGCTGGTTGCAGTATTCCTGATGCAGGTAATGAGTCCCAAATAATAAGGAATACTCACTTCCCGTGTTCTACTGACACAGCCTGGTATGATGGTCCTTCATGACTACCAAGGCTCACCACTGACTCCTGTTTAACCTACTGTCCACCAGGATTCCAAGATTCTTCTCAGCAGAGCTGCTACTTAGCCAGTTAGTTTGTATCTCCACAGTATCCTGTCGAAAATGGTATTATGCTGAACTTGTACATGATCCAAAAGAAGAGCTAAGGTGCAAAATAATGTAGAAATTGCCCTTTGATAGCTTACCAGATTCCTTATTGATGTGTTATGTAAGATTGTAGGATGGGGATTCATCACATCTCAGTATGGAAATCCAGAAGAGTAAGGGTAGGCTCTAATTGCCTAAGCAGGGCTGTCTGTAATTTGAGATGTCCGAGTTCCCAGACTCCAGGAACTCCATTTGTTCCAGGGCTGTGGGTCTTCTTCAGAGTCTGTAATAACTTCCAACCCCATGCAGTTGTCTCAGATGCTATATAGCATCTGAAATGGCACTAGACATGTATATTTCAGCAGCTGAATTGAGTTTGGCTCCCTTTATAGTCAGTGGAGAGAAAGGGACACTTTGGGAAAAAAATTTGTACAACGAAATGTGAACATTTACTTTAGGATAATATGCATTATGTCATCTTTCACAGCACAGTTCATCACATCCTAAATTAAGTATGTATGTTTAGTTAATAATGTCTCATACCTCAGTTGGATAATTCCCCAAATTTGCAGAATACAGATCAGAAAATCCTGTGACATTAACTTCCCCTTTGGACCCATGCCAAGGTCGAAAAGCTCAACACTTAAAGAAAGGGTGATTTAGGGATTGGAATATCACATTAAACCTAATCTGCCAAACCTAATAGGAACCTGAAAGGACAGCTAATATAGATTATGGATGCATTAATTCCTCAGAAGCTCTCTCTGTATTGAAGAGTTTCTTTCACAAAGATTTCCTTTCATTTGGTTGTTGGCTGTCAGGTTTAATTTTGTTTAGTTAAACCCCAGGATTATTATAGACTAAGGTTAATCCTTAGAAAAATAATATTAGGTTACATTACTAAAAGCAAAAAATACAAAGATCCAGTAAAGGTTACATAAACAATGTCAGGTGGAGAAACCTTAGTAACCTAATCAAGGCAAATGGAACATACAGAATCAGCCTGTCTAGAGAAAAGGAGAACAAGATTATTGTCCCTGATATGAGACCCCACAGGATTAGTCAACCAAAAAGATTGTCTTCCCAGAGCTCCTTGCAGACTAGAGAGATTATTGCCTAGAAGGGATTCAGACTTACAGCATACAGGGGGAAGAACATTTGAGAATTGTGTAAAATTTCCTGGGGAAGGTTTTAAGGACATTGTGGGAATGTGGAAGACATGGGATGTTTAGGACAAAGAGTAAAGACAAGAAAAGGGAGAGATCAAGGTGGATCAGGGACAAACAATCTTGGGCAAATGGAGGGAGATGAGTATAAAACGTGCTGGCTGAGTGTACATGTTGCTGGTCAGTATGTTTGTTTCAACGAGCTCTATGCAATCTATATTTTTATTAAATTCCATTACTATCTTCTGTGTGAATATGTACTCTATTCTGAATAGAAACATGTTAATGCTAGTGAACTTCAAGCTGGAACAGAGAGCGAATAGTCTAAGAGGTCTAAGTAGTAGTAACTGGAGTGGTACTGTAAACCTCTGGGGCTCATATGTCCAGGAGCCTGCAGTGTAGGAGAGTAGGGCATCTTGGGACCAGCTACTGGCTAAATGCATGGGTGTATTCCATATTGTGTGAATATATTCTACCAGCAGACTCCAACCTTGATCAGCTGGAAAGCAGGAACAGGATCAGGCCAACCATGCTGTTCATGTTTGTTGGGTGCAATGTATTTGTGGGGATGATGGTAAGGCACTGTTCTCTGCCTGTGTTAATCTGTGTGGCCAGTTGTGTGCATATTTTTTGTGCATCCATACATGTCTATTGGGAATATGTGGTCAACCTTGCACTTGCTGAACCTGAGGACATGAGTACAGCAACTTTACATCTGTGAGGCTACTAGATTCAGAAATCTAACTTGGAGTTCCAAAGGGACTATCCTGCCAGTTGCAGAAGGGCAAAAAAAGATCTTGCAGGCAGAGAATTTATATACAGATAAGCATCCTTTCAGCAAGCTTACATGTTAGCACTTTGGTTCTGCTACTTTAGAAGTATGGTAAGAGTCAAAAGGTATTTCTTCAGTTAATCTAAACTAGATAACAGTAGCACTTCAGCGATGATACTTCCTATTCCTTTGTACTGAAACTATGAATAAATGACAGGGACGCTGTAACCAGCTGGAGATTTTCCTAGCTCCTGGCTCTTTTCACTCATCAAAATCATAACAGAGATTGATGTACAAACCAATCTCTGTAAGATGGAACTGATTTAATCAGTCACACTTAAAATATACATTCCATGAAAATCTCAGAGAATACATTTTTACTGATTTTAATCAGTGAACTGCACTGTCCCCTTTATGAGCACATCTCAGTGGTGGCACATCCATCAAGACACAGTTAGGATATAAATAACTGGACATTTATTCCATCGTTGCTTTTTCTCTCTCCTTCCAGACATTTCTTTTTTCCTGTATGCACAAAAGTTGAAGAATTTATATGTTGCCAGATAAATTGTCTTTAATGTATGAAAGAGCTCAAAGAAACTGTGTTTTTCTATGCATAATAAAGCTTGGCAGTATAGTATAAAACAATAACATATTTAATTTATTGTAATGCTCAGTTAAGTACAATTTGATTTTCAGTGTATATCTGGTAATAAATGCATTTCTGTTACACAAGGACATTTTACTTACAACACATTCAGGTTCTTTCAAGTTATATTTACTGAATAGGTTTTCTTGCAAATGATCTGTTATGTAAAAAGGACAGCATATCTGTATCTATCATATTTGACCTGGGTCTGAGAAAAAGCATTTAAAATAGGCAACACCTAGTTGAAATATCAGGGATATTTCAAATAACTTCTTTTTAAAAGCTAAGGAACAAAAAATCCCAAATTCTGCCTTTAAGTTGTACATTTTGAAATACACAGTTCTTAAGAAAGAGATCTTTCAGACCCAAGCAAGCCCTCAGATATCTGTTTTCCAAACACAGAAAGTAAGGAGAAAGAAAAAACATATTTGCATGTTTTTGAAAGTGTTTTTAAAACTAGGTCACTTGTTACAGCAATGGTGTAACACCTTTTGCGCTTTCAGGTAATGTAGTGCTTGCTATTCTAATGTTTAGATTGCTTAAGGCCTGCTTGTGAGATGCTGGATAACTTTTACTATAAGAGGAAATTTTTCAATTTTCTGTGTCCCTTTCAGTTATCACAGTTTTCCTGAGTGCTGTCAATGTTTTCATCAGGAAATTTTACAAAATAAAGCTATATAAAACAGTAACAAATCAATTGTAATGTTGAACTTTTTGTTCAGTTAAACAATAAAATATTAAAGTGGTCACTGCATGTGCATTGGTAAATTAATTCCATGATTTTTTTCTTTTTTTTTTTTTTTTTTCTTTTCTTAAATTGGATTTTGAGTGTGTATGTAGCTGCATTTCGGAAGTTGGCTGAGTATTCACAGAATAAATCTGAAGACCTTTTTATCTCTTGCTTGAGCTGGGCGCACAATTTTTCTAACAACATTGATTCTATTTTAAGATCAGATTTCATAGGATAACTGTATGCGTAGTGATTTGTCTCAGCTCATTTACATTCTTTTAAGTTTTTTCCTAATATTTTTCTGTTGTCAGAATTGCTGTCAGCAGTTATGGTCATTGCTGTAGCCATAACAGTCCATACATTGAGAGAAATTCTATCTCAATGCACAGTTATTAATATGTTTTGGTCAGATATGGATCTTGACAAACTTTCTGCTTTATTGTTGCATCCTTGGACATTCTAGTTGAGAAAGAGAACAATGACATCAACAAAGAAGATACAACCAAGCATGTAACAGTTCAGTCACCTCTGAAAAAACTCACATTGTATAAATTAGTTCTAACCATGTACAATCCTGTATCTAATGTTCCATCTTTGAACATGGTCATAAAGAAGCAAATCAAAGGCAAACCTCAAACTCTTCTAATTGAAAAGAAATAGTGTACCATATAAGAATCTAAATCTAATGTGGATGTCTACTTGAAATAGTATTAGCATGTTGCAGGATGATTGACTTATGTCAACAAATTAGGAAAGGTATTCATTCTTATCTTCCTGAATCTCTCCAAACAACTAAGCATTATCAATCATAAACTAGCATGTTCTTACATCAGTGACACAACAAGAAAACAGGGGAATGAATGTTAGCAGTTTTCAGAGAAGCATTTGATAACGTCTAATGGAAACCATGCTTCTACTAAAAGACTTTTTAACTGTAGAGTGTTAGATGATTAATTTTAACTTTGATGCTACTTAACATTTACCTAATGAATTAATTAATGAGGTAACACAGATCTAAATGCCAGACAACTGCAGAACACAGAAAACTATGTCTCTTTTTTACCACATATGAGGATATTACTTTAATCAACTTGATTAAACCTGAATCTTGACAAGATCTTTCCAAATATGATGAATAGCTGGCTGATGCTATTTTCATATAAGAGAGAAAATAGGCTTGTAAGAAGAAGAAAATATTTTGAAGAATTGTACACAGTAGATCAGTTGTTTTTACTTTAAGATCCCTACCTGCAAGAGATAATCCCATTCTGTTCCCTCTTTGGTTGCAGTCAACTACATACACTTTTGCCACTCTTCAGATGGAACATAGCAAGTTCAGATATACCTAAGTAGAAGCATTCATGCTCAAGTACTCTTGTTTTAAGTATTGTCTGGCTAAATCATGATTAAAGGAAAAGTAAGCATTCCAGATGACAACATGTTTGGAAAAAATGAAGAAAAGTTTGAATTTTACTAGGAATGAATGGGAAATATGAATTACTGGTTTTCCCCTAACTAAAGAACAGACTGTGCCAGAAGAGCGTAAGTCCTGAAATCGATTCGAGTTTGATTTTGTTGCTGTTTTAATTGCACAAACAAAACAAAATCAGTATTTGTAACAGAAAAGTTAGCAAAACACAGTTTACATAAGGTAGTGTGAATATGCAAGTCAGAATTTTATAAACAAGTAGCTTCTTTTGATTGCAAAATATGAGATTCAGTAAACATGATATAACTATGATGTTGTTGAAGCCATAGTAACTAGTAGATTACAGTATTCCTACTTTATTAAGGATCCTATATATCACATATGGTTAAATACTGATAAAAACTTTATTTAATGTAAGAAAAGAAGGTTAGTACTTCTTGGGGTCCTATACCCAAGGACAGCACATCTAGCCTTCTGTTCCTCTTGTTTCTGACATACTTGGATTGTAAGTATGCTATACATCTTACATCCATCTTAGAACAGTTTATCATTTTTAGGTTGTTTGAACTCTCTTAGAACTGTTATTTTCATGCTTTTAGTAACATTGTTAAGGTATCATTTGTTTGGTTTATTTAGATACACTTCACTATGACATTCTCTAGTAAGTACATACAAGCGCCAAGAGTGATGAAACTCACAGCCAAAGGACCAAAAAAAAAAATAATTGGAACCTAACCAAATAGGTGCACGCAGGGATTGTATCATACTTTTTCTCTACTACCTAAATATGACAGAGATATTAAAATAATTTCAAGATCTCTGTCTTCATCTTCAAGAAGCTCAGTAGTCTAGCCTTTAATTCTTAGGACTGACTAAAGTAGCAAGGATGAAGGAAACTAGCAGTATGGGGATTTTTGCTTGTTTTATTTTGTTTGTTCTTGTTTTTGTTTTTTCTTGACATAAGACAGCATTATATGAAAACAGAAAATATCATCCGTGTATGCAATATCTTCTTGGATTTTATTCTGTTGCACTAACTAGCATGAAAACACTAAGTAGATAAAGATCGTCATAAAACTTAACCTTTCTACCTCAGATTGATCTTGCTTCCTGTAACATATATAAACATAAAGTATATGTCTTTTTTTCTTTTTTAAATCCAGTGCATTACGCTGTATATATTTTGTCACTAGGGAGAGAACGAGACTAGAGGTATATGACAGAATCAGTCTGATTAAAAAGTGTTTCTCAACTATATAGTGATTGTAGCACAGAAAGGGAAATTAAATAGGAATAAGGGAAAACAAAAAGGGAAAAAGGAAAGGACTATGTAGAAGAGAAAATTATGCTGACTTCTACAGCGAAAATTCTCTCTCTTAATTCTTGATATCAAGACTAACACAAAGAATACATTCTGCCACAAGAGTATACCTCTGGATTTTTAATTTTATAATTGTATCTAGATTCTTAAGTATCTTTATTTTCATGTTTTCACGCACACACATCTTTACTCATCTATGAAATATATATTCCTATATACTATAAAATTTATGTTACAGTATTGTCTGGCTCTGTAAAAGTAGCATTGCACAGTGGTTATGACTTAAATTGAGGCAATGCATTTGCATCACAGTAAACACAGCTGCACATATTCATTGAGCATTTTTTTTTAATTCTTAGATAATATGTAATGGTAGAATAAGCAAGTAATTTTCTGCAGAAGGAAGCCAATAAAATGGAATTGATGTAGTTTTAGTATGTTATGTTAGTGGAACAGCATATCAACTTTCAGAAACAGTACTACTTTCTACAGCTTTTATTACTGATTGTGTACCAGAACTAGATTTTTATGAGGAAAAGACGATGGTCCTCCATGCAACTGCAAGACTATTACATAGGCTGGATGAGTAACACACTTAAACACCTTCCATGAACATATATTCATGATATGTAACTGTGTGAATTCCAGTTCATCTCTTTGGTAGGTAAGTTATAGAAATACTTTCTGTGAACATTTTTACTCATTTTTGAGAGGTAATCTCTTCTGAAAGTGCCAAGAGACTGGACCTACCCCGAAATATCATGATCAAAATAGATGTTTTATTATGGCCAAAATTCAGAATAAGGCTAGGGTCAAAATTATTTTCTTCACAGATAGCCAAACACATGTTTAGGAGGGTAAAAAAGTGTTTCCACACAAATTTATTCCCCGGATTTAAATAGTTACAAAACTCCTCGAGGGAGTTTCTATCTATATTAAAACTGTACACAAGATGCAAATATCATTATGGGATTGTCACAGTGAATGACACATGTCCATAACTGACAATAATAGATAAGAGTCAGCCAATTTATGTGGTGAATGTCAATGACATCAAAAGCTAATGTAGGTACATTGGGGAAGCTAGGGGTGCAGAATAACAGTTTTGCTATCTGCCTACACAAAACAAGACTTGTTTCCCAAATACACTTTTACACTTTATGATTTCAAATGGACACAAAGTCTTCAATTCAAACCCTTCTTAGGTGAGCATTACAGAAAGTAATTAAAGGGGAAAGGGAGAATTTCAGTAAAGGAATAAAAATACCTTTTTCTTCACAAAATAGAACCATAGGATCGTAGAATCATAGAATCATGGAACGGTTTGGGTTGGATGGGACCTTTAAAGATCACCCAGTCCAACCCTCCTGCCATGGGCAGGGACATCTTTCACTACATCAGGATGCTCATAAGCCCCATCCAACCTGACCTTGAATATTTCCTATGATGGCACATCCACAACTTCTCTGGGGAACCTGTTCCAGTGTCTCACCAAAATAATTGGAAAAAAATTCTTTCTTATATCTAGTCTGAATCTAATATCTTTCAGTTTAAAACTGCTGTCCTCCGTGTCCTGTCTCAACAGGCCCTGCTAAAAAGTGTATCTCCATCTTTCTTATAAGCCTCTTTTAGGTATTGAAAGGCCGCAATAAGGTCTCCCTGGAGCCTTCTCTTCGCAACCCCAACTCTCTCAGCCTTTCTTCAGAGGAGAGGTGTTTCAGCCCTCTGATCATTTTTGTGGCTCTCCTCTGGACCTGCTCTAAAAGGTCCATGTCTTTCTTGTAATGAGGATTCCAGAGCTGGACACAGCACTCCAGGTAGGGTCTCACCAGAGCAGAGTAGAGGGGCAGAATCACCTCCCTCAACCTGTTGGCCTCACTTCTTTTGATGCAGCTCAGGATATGATTGGCTTTCTGGGCTGCAAGTGCACATTGCCAGCCCATGTCAAATTTTTTATCTACCAGTATCCTCAAGTCCTTTTCTGAATGACTGCTCTCAATCCACTCATCCTCCAGTCTATATTGATGTTCACATGGGCTCACTTCTTGAGTCTGTCAAGGTCCCTATGGATAGAGGCATTGACTTCCAGAACAATTAAAGTTAGTCCTGAAGAGAGGTGCACATACCATGTAAAATGGGTCAGGAATCAGTCTAAGATGACAGGTAGAAAAGAGATGAAGGAGCTAACTGAAATACAGCACAAGAGATATGCTTCTGAAAAAAAAAAGGTATAGCAGCAGTGAGAAGAGAAGTTTTCATGTTCTTTTTTATGGGTAGTTTAAGAACTGACTGATTTTAGAACTGATTCTTCTGAAACAGACTGAACCAACTCCACCTTGCACGTTCTTTGCTAAATTGAAACACAGATCCCTGATGCTTATGCTACTAAACAGCTTAATCAAACTATCTCTGTTTTGCAACTCCTCCTTTATATAATAGCACTAGTGAAATATAGTATTTTGTGGGCAAATCTCTGTTACCATCTTCTGCATCCTTCTGGAAAAAAGGAAAGAGGGGTTTTGCTTCAATTTTGCTTTTCCTCCAGCACCCCTTAAGGCTTCCCAGGTTGTAAGACACTTCATTAAATTAATTTTAGGTCCCTAGGAAAAACTGTATTTTCTCCCACCTTCTTATATATTTTCATATCTTTCTATTCCATGTTCTCCATCTCCATCTCTTCTTGTCCTGCACTCTCCACATTTGAAGTGTCTCTCATTGCCTACACTCTTCAACATGTTTTTCTCTAGGCATGTAATTTACTTTCAAGGCAGGCAGAATATCCTCTTACTCCAGAGGGATTCCTCTGATCCACATTTTATCAAACAGGATAAAGCAAACAGACTTTTTGCCCTCTTACAGCAAGCTACACCATGCAGAGAATATCCAGAAAACAGTGAGCAAAACAGATTCCCTGTAACATCCTCCCTTTGTTATAAAGGCATGCATTGATCTGTCATGACATGATTCACCTTTTGATTTTTTCACCCCATTCTTACAGTTAATGAATTTTTCAAGAAGTGCAAGAAGAATAATTCCTCAGTCCTCATTGTCAATCATTTAATGCCCTATTAAAAAAAGAACTGCTGAGATACAGCCTTTGCACAATTACCTCAGACAAACTTCTGAAAATCTGGTTTCCTACTGCTGTTACAATTGTCTACTAAGAAAAAGAAAACCCTGTTACAACTGATTTCTTAGCTCTAATCATACCGTTTCAGAAAAAAAAAAAAAAAGTCATGACTGTTTATGTGAACATGGAGACAAAAAAAGGAAAACTTTATCTAAAAATATTCATAAAATTCAAATTAATGAGTTAATTCTTCCAGAAGTATGAGTTTTAAAGCACCAAGGTCAGCGACAGGAATATTTGTACAATTATCATCATAAAGTATTGTTTCCAATTCTCGAGAAGATCTCTAAAAAATATAATGAAATAGATTGCAATCTTGGTTTCTATACAGTCCAAAATCCAGAAACTTTGTAATAGTTATTTACAGCTATAATGATGATGCCACCTGCATTCTTGTAATGTGTTACATAGCAAGAGTTTGATGTCTTGCAAAGAAACACCATCAACAAAAATAAAAGCCTAGATAAGAAATCTAATATATTCCTTTTTTATTATTATTTTTCTTTCATGTTTGAATTGGTGTCTCCATTTTAATTTTTTCCTGCTTAAAGAAATAAGTGGCCCACTCTCAAAACATTATCAGGTTGAGACTTTACCTATAGTCAGCTTTATTGTATACTTAGAAGGAAGTATAACTGCAAGTGCAAGGTCCAAGTATGAGTTCCAACTGCAAGGTCTTGCACCTGAGTTGGAGCAACCCCCCGTATCAGTCCAGGCTGGGGGATGAAGGGGTTGAGAACAGCTCTGTGGAGAAGGACTTGGGGGTACTGGTGGATGAAAAGCTGGACATGAGCCAGCAGTGCACTTGCAGCGCAGAAAGCCAACCGTATCTAACTTAGGGCTACATCAAAAGAAGCATGACCAGCAGGTCAAGGGAGGTGATTCTGCCCCTCTATCCTGCTCTGGTGAGACCCCACCTGGAGTACTGCATCCAGCTCTGGAGTGCTAGCACAGGAAAGACATGGACCTGTCGGAGAGGGTCCAGAGGAGAGCCACAAAAATGATCAGAGGGCTGGAACACCTCTCCTATGGAGAAAGGCTGAGAGAATTGGGGTTGCTCAGCTGGGAGAACAGAAGGCTCCAGGGAGACCTTATTGCGGCCTTTCAGTACTTAAAGGGGGCTTATAAGAAAGACAAGGACAGACTTTTTAGCAGGGCCTCTTGAGATAGGACAAGGGGTAATGGTTTTAAACAAAATACGGTAGATTAAGACTAGATATAAGGAAGAAATTTTTTATGATGAGGGCGGGTGGTGAAACACTGGCACAGGTTGCCCAGAGCGGTGGTAGAAGCCCCATCCCTGGAAACATTGAAGGTCATGTTGGACGGGGGTCATCTGATCCAATCTCCCTGCTCAAGTAGGGCCACCTACAGCCAGTGGCCCAGGACCATGTCCAGACAGATTTTTAATATCTGCAAGGATGGAGACTCCACAACATCTCTGGGAAACCTATTTTAGTGCTCCATCACTGTCACAGTAAAAAAGTGTTTCCTTATGTTCAGAGGGAACCTCCTGTGTTCAGTTTGTGCCCATTGCCTCTGGTCTTGGGCACCACTGAAAAGAGCCTGGCTCCTTCTTCTTTGCACCCTCCCTTCAGGTATTTATATACATTGATGAGATTCCCCCACAGCCTGCTCTTCTCTAGGCTAAACGATCCCAGCTCTCTCAGCCTTTCCTCATAGGAGAGATGCTCCAGACCCTTAGTCACCTTAGTGACCCTTCATTGAACTATCACCAGTATGACCATGTCTTTCTTGTACTGAGGAGCCCAGAACTGGACACAGTACTCCAGATGTGGCCTCACCAGTGCTGAGTAGAGGAGAGGGATCACCTCCCTCGACACGCAGGCAATGTTTTGCCTAATGCAGCCCAGGATACCATTAGCTTTTTTTGCAGCAAAAGCACACTACTGTCTAATGTTTAACTTGGTGTCTACCGGGACTCCCAGGACGTACCTACCAAAGGTATATCTTCCTTGCTCCAAACTTTCCCCTGGTCTCTGGGTCCTGAGATTCCTGAAGGCATCCTTTAGCACATACTGCTAAAAACTTTCTGTTATCAAAGGAGAAAAGAACAACAGAAAAATTAGCACTTCCTGGAATGTCCATCCTAAAGACAGATTTTCTTACAAAGCCAGAGCTTAAATTCTTAATTTAAATGTAAAATCAGAGATGCACAAATCTAAGAGAAAACTTAACATCCAAAACCCAGTCCATCTGTATCTATGTTAATATTGGAATCGAAAAATAAAACACAAGGAAAATATTCAGTATGATCTTTTTTTGTTTCCTTCAGTATATCAGAGAAATTATAAAGGCTGAAAGGGTATTCTTAAAAAAAAAAAAAAAAAAAATAGCTGTAGAGGTAGGAAGTACTTTTCCATGTTCAATCACCTGTAGGACTAATATGTCTAAAGTTTCTTGCTCCCAAAACACGGTGATCTAATTCTAATGAGGAATACTTTCCACCTGTGCTAAGTTCTGAAACATATTTGGTCCTTATTGAGAGAACAATTAGAACACCTTATAACCATATCAGAGACTGTGTTAACAATTAACAAAGTTGACAGACATGTACTTAGATCTGGGACCAGGTCCTCCTCAGTTTATTACCATAGATCAAGCCTTAATGAGCGCAACACAGTTTTCAGGTTATTTCCAAATATTTCTACAGCATTTTTTCTGACAATTAAATTGTCAGAAATTTGGAAAATCATACAAAAAAGGTCATAAAAATGTTGATCACTATATGTATAATATACTTGGTAATACTTTGTGTTAAATATAATTCAAACTTTTCAAGTAACAGCTATGTGTTTGCCTGCCTACAACCAAACTTTGTAATGCTAGTGACTGGAAAACCAAAGGCACAACTGTTCCACACAATACCACAGAGATTAAGCTTCTGAGAAAAAGTCTACATCTTTAGCATATGAACAATGTTTTCAGTGATAATAAAACAAAAATCCTTTCCAGCACTGAAAAATAAAAACACACTGCTGCCAAATGGTTTCCCAGAAACAAGCATCTTTCATAGTTTTCCTCTTCTCAGGAAAACTAAAAGGAAAACTACTTATGATACATAAAAGTAATTATTATTTTAGACCTTGTACCATTGATTTCAAATCAGTTCTCTAAACATAGAAAATGAAATTTATTGTAATAAAAAGAGGGTAGGTTGTAGTTGGTTTTCTGTATTTTACTTTTTAATATTTTATTTTCCCCTGCAATAATAACACTTGAAAAAGTAATCTACAACATTGGCTAATTTATTTTAATAAATATCTTCAGAATAATTCTTAAAATTGCAGCTAGATAGAAACAGAAAGTTTAAAGGACACTCATATGCATTCCTTAAAATGCCATTGACCAAGACTCAGTTTGTCACAAAAAGCACAGTTCAGAAAATAAGAGTAGTGAGGTAACAGTTTGAGATAAGAATATTAAGACTATGAACCCCTTACACAGAGGACAAAATGTAAATAATAACTATACTCATCACAATCTATATCTACTACATACATGGCCAATGCCAAACCTTAGTATTACACTTAGAGTGGTTGCAAAGACTACTGAGGTAACTGAGAATAGATAGGTGATAACAGCCAATATCAGCTTTTGTCATCCAAAGAACTTGGAGCAGTTCCCACTGCTCTGTTAACCTATGCGGCTAAGTGCTAACTAATCCATTTTGAAATCTGTAAATTTGGTGAAGGGACTAGCTGTTCTTCTCCTTAAGCACTGAGCATATCAGTGGTGTGAACACTAACCACAGAGATGAAAAACAACAATGGCAATGCCTACTAAATCTGCTTTTTATAAAAAAGCTTGACAGATGAAATACCACTTCATCTCTCATATTTGAGTGTTACCACTTTGGGATAGAAAGGATGAAAACTGTTTAGGCAAAAAAACCCGACGGAGTGAGGAAGAATGATAGAATGATAGACTGGTTTGGGTTGGAAGGAACCTTTAAAGATCATGTAGTTCCAACACCCTGCCATGGACAGGGACATATTTCACTAGATCAGGTTGCTCAAAGTCCCATCCTACCTGACCTTGACCACTTCCAATGATGGGGCACCCACAACTTGTCCAGTTAACCTGTTCCAGTCTCACCACCCTCACTGTAAAAAATTTCTTCCTTATAGCCAATATAAATGTGCCCTCTTTCAGTTTAAAACTGTTGCCCCTTGTCCTGTGACTACAGGCCCTGGTAAAAAGTCTTTCTCTGTCTTTCTTATAAGACCCCTTTAAGTATTGAAAGGCAGCAATAAGGTCTCCCCAGAGAATATGACATTGCTGTCCCATGGCTCAAGCACTAATGATGGAAAGCGAGGAAGCCTAAATGTTTCACCCTTTTTCTAAAGAAGGTTTTATGGCTAGTATCTTAAGTTAGCAATAAAAAAAAAAATAGTTTAATTTTGACTCATTAATAGTTCCATGGGGCCAGGTCAAAGAATACAATAATTCTCCCTTTTTCAACTGAATTCTGCTTATATAAAAAAACATCAGATTCCTGGTATTTATCTTCAGATCATGGACACCAAAATTTAGGTGTCCATACCTCTAGTAATTACTTTGGTAAAGGACTCAATTCAACTGTTCCTTTGTAGATGTTTGTGGCATTTTAGATAATCTACTGCATCCCTCCCTACCTGGCCTCCAGCTGACAGGCCAGGAGGCACAGTTTTCTCTAGCATGATGTCTTCCACTCCGATGTGGATGCTCCAGATACTTAGGGAGCCTCAAAGGGCACTAATCACCTATATTTAGGCAATTAGATCAGAGAATCATAGAATCATAGAACCACAGAATATCTCAAGTTGGAAGGGACCCATGAGAATCATCAAGTCCAACTTCCTGCTCCTCACAGGACTACCTAAAACTAAACCATATGACAAAGAGCATCATCCAGATGCTCGTTGAACTCTGACAGGCCATGACCACTTCCCTGGGGAACCTGTTCCAGTGACCGGCCACAGACCACGATCCTGATCTCCATTGACTGTAATGGAAGCTTAGATACCTATCCACATGTAGTCACAGGGACCTATGGAACACTTCTGGCCCTACTAAAATGAAAACAGGAGACTAGGCAACATACCTTAGGATCTATCAAGTGGTGCCTATTTCTAGGTAACTGAATTCTAGGTCTTTATTTAGACATGGATGTCTCAAATTTGTAGCTGAACCTATGTATGCTAAATTATAATGACTTCTTTGTTTACTAATCTTTTAATTCTTTCTCCCCAGTGGCAATCTTTCTGTAAGGAAGGTAGAGTGACTTAAGGTTTTCAAATTTGTTTTTTTTTTTTTTTTCGTTTTTGTTGGTTTGGGGGGGGACTGTTTTCTTTTTTCTGAGTATGACACATCCTGTAATTTTCCCTTGGAAATGTGCTTCTCTTCAACTGATGGAGACATATATACACTCCTTTTGAGCATGGTCATTTCAAATGCTGAGTTGATATACAATAAGAAATACTGCTGTCTTCTTCAGAAATCACATTTTAGGAACAGCCTTGCTTAGTTCCTTCAGTTAGTAACTGTAAGTCTGTTTTGTATGCAAGTGAACAGATATTCTCTCCTTGTAGACCTGATTCAAGCCCCTGAGCTCTAGAGAAAGATGCGAGTGCAGACACACCACTGTGTTTAGATCTTCCCTTCAGATAGCTCTAGATTGTCTCCACAGTCAGCATACAAAGATTTTTTTCATGTTCTATCTCTGATGCATTCAGCATTCTTGTATATTGTACAGAGTACCTCAAGACACCACCTTTGGGTAGCAAGTTGTATCTGGGATTGGATAACTGAAAACTAAGTTCTGTGACATGTAACTGGGAGATGACTGATTTTTTCTTTGGATCTGAGTCTCCTGACTGATTTATCACTCTGGCACAAAGGAGTTAAGCAGATTTTACTGGTTGGATTAGATGATTAGTATCAGGAAATGCTCAAAAAGCAAGTGGCTTCAAGAGCCTGGATATGAGGTAGGTAGTGTGTGGAAGACCTCATTATGCTGAATTAAGAGGATCTCTCATGCTGCAGATTTTACCTGCCAGGGAGCAGAAATATACTTCAGTGACTTATACTTCTGATTATTTGGATGCTCTGCATGAGAAGCCCTCCAATTCATCAGACAGAGAGTTCTCAGATGTATAATTGTGTCTCTTGGATCAAATCAGTTTGTTGCATGAGAAATTTAGAAATGCAGACAAAACTTCTTAGAACATAACAGTAAATCTAATATTGCACCTTACAGTCTCAGCAGATTTAAAGGTTACATTTAGAGCTAGCTAAACAGAGCTCTTTGGCATTCTGCCTTCACTGCATGCACCCATGGAAATTGCTTTCTGTTTTGCTTAACAATCTAATCCTTCTAGATCTGATTTTGAAAGTCATGTGTAGATTTTTCCAATCTCAAGTAGCTCTTCAGAATAAGAAACCTAATTCACCCTTACTGTCATGCATCTGAAATCAACAGTGTTAAACCAAGGTTGAACACGGCATAAAAAACAGTGAAGCGAGAAACTTAGTGCTGTAGTTTGCTTTTGTCATTTACTCAAAATGAATTCTTGTTAAATAGGCAATCACTAAAGAAAGGATTAGTTTACAGCATAATGAAGGTAATGTACTTGTGTATCAGGTTCCAAAAAAATGGCACGCATAGGAGGTACCAAAATTAGTGACTACTTCTTGTTATTTAGGTGCATCTACAGCCATCCCATCTCTCTTTTAAGATAAATGCTTGTATCACTTGTTCAACCATGGTCAAGACTGAGTGTCATGAAAGACTACAGCTGCTTATAGAAGAAAGCTAAATGCTAGACCCAAAAGAAGCATGTAGAGAGAAGACAAGAGAACATGTACATGAAAACAAAGTAGAAAAATGTATCCCAGACAATAGGGGATCTGAAATAAATTAAATTGAACTTCTCTCAGTGAAAATATATACCATGCCAGCATGGCAGAAGCTTGTGCCATGAGATACAGAGCACAGGCTATGTAGCCTATAGCTGAAGATGTTCTAGATATATCTCAGTGCTTCAGTAATGCAACAGAACAGCATCTGTCTTGGAACTGTCTCACTTCAAGCTGGACTGGAATATAGATGGAGCTAGCAAACAACTTGAAAATTACTGTGAAGTATGTATATGTGAATTCTGAATGTCTATTGTACGCAGCTTGTCTTTCTGATTAATTATATCCTTCCAGTCTGTACTGGTTTTAGCTGGGATAGAGTTAATTTTCTTTATAGTAGCACATACGACACTGTGTTTTGGATTTGTGAACAAAACAGTGTTGGTAACACACCAATGGTTTAGCTATTGCTGAGCAGTGCTTACACACAGTCAAGGCCTTTTCTGCTCCTCACACCAGCCCAAGAGTAAGTAGGCTAGGGGTGCACAAGAAGTTGGGAGGGGACACAGCCAAGACAGCTGACCCCAACTGACCAAAGGGATATTCCAGACCATAAGACATCAAGCTCAGCATATAAAGCTGGGGGAAGAAGGAGGAAGGCGGGGACATTGTGAGTGATGGTGTTTGTCTTTCTGAGTAGCAGTTACGCATGATGGCTAAACACCTGCTTGCTGATGGGAAGCAGCGAATTCATTCCTTATTTTCCTTTACATATGCACACACTTTTTTAGCTATTAAACTGTCTTTATCTCAACCCACAAGTTTATGCACTTATACTCTTCTGATTCTCTTCCCCATCCCACTGGTGGGGGGAGCGAGCAAGTGGCTGTGTGATGCTTAGCTGCCTACCAGGGTTAAACCACAACATAGCCGTTACAGTTTGGTTATTAAATGCAAGGGTCTCATGATGGTTGCTCTTTTATACATACATGGCATACATATATTCTATGAAATCTTCCAAATATGTATCAAAATGCACAATTGTTTTAGCTTCTGAAACTCATTAAATCAATTCAATTTTGGGTTATTTTAGATAAGACTGAGACCTTCTTTTTATGATACACAGTATATTGTTCCATCATATTTCCTCTGCTATACTTCTATTATTCATCAAGGATTATATTTATAAAGCAAATATTATTTATATTACATTTTAGTGTCTCCCCGGGCTATATGAGATTGTGTGACTTCTTAATAGTGAAGTCTAGATTAAGCCCATTAGTACAATAAGTACATTTCTTATTTGATTCTCCATGTAAACACCAAACACTAATTTTGACTTCTGAGCCTCTGGGCTGATTGATGTGGTGTACATGAACACTGTTGATTCATAAAGTGCATTTTAAAACATATCTGCCATAGCTAAAAATGACTAAAGCTCAATGATTACTTTGAAACTAACCCATCAGAGATTTACCCCAGATTGACCTCTTCTATCTCACATAAAGCCTGAACTGCCATTTCTTGTGTATAACAAAGAAATTGTTAGCATTTTGCTTCTGTAAAATAGATCATTAAATCATTCACGCTATGAAATTTCTGTCAAAACAAATGAGTAAGTTCATGACAGAGGTAAAAAGAGAACAAAGATCCTTTCCTTCTGCTAAAATCTGGAGATGTTCCCTATACTGGTGGGTCATGGCAAGATTTGTTTCTTTCCATTTTAATTTCTCTTAAAAACTAGACACAATTATGTAGGCCTAAGTCAAATGTGTATTTACTATGACACTTGATTAATTATTCCCCTTCCAGGCTAAAACATTACAAAATGTGGGGAAAAAAAAAAAATCATATCATATCATATCATATATCAATATTATATTATATTATATTATATTATATTACATTACATTACATTATATTATATATATAATGTTATAAAACCTTATGCAGATGGACGTGAGTTTAGATCACAAAATACTGAAAGGAAAATAGCAAAGCCAGAATGAATCTGTATATAACAGAATGGAACTTCTTACCCTGCTCACCCCAGGTAATCTCAGTTTCTGAGAAAACCCATTGTAAAGTAGCTTGTACTGGAAGAGATACCAATCGCAGTGCAACATCATACAGCTATCTTCCTCTTGACTATCTGTTGTTGTCATTTGTCCCAGAGGAAATTGTTGGAATAACTAGTCCTTTTGAAACTGCAGTTCAGAAACAGCCTGATGGAAGTAGTAGACTAATTTCTAGTCCTAATGACATCTACAGATTTTTCTTTTTTTGTGGTTTGCATTTCAGCATCTTTTTAGAGATTAGTAACTATAACTATCAGGACCTCTCCAAAATTTTCTAACTCTTCAAAATAACTTGTGCATTCTCACTACAGCTTATAGCAGACTGCATGTCATCTGCTTGTTCCTATTTTACCTATTTTTTTCAGTTAAGCTGCTTCTGAGTTCTTTTCTATTCCTATGTATCTTACTTTACCTTCTTCACTCCCAGCAAGAGATAGGTTCAAAATAGAAATCAATGTCCATTCACTATCCATTCTCCTCTGGTTGTTTCATGTGCCACAACTAACCTAATGCCCAGAAAAGTTATATCAAGTTAGTTACATGCATACTTGTATTTTCTGACTTGACCCTGAAATGTTTTCTAGAGCATTCTACATGTATAAGTGAACAACATAAAATGTATTTTCAGAAGTAGATAACAGTAGTAGATGAGTAAATACACTAATTATATTCTCCTAGTAAAATCCCCAGGAAGAACAAAAAACATCTGCATAAGCTTTTCTCTTTTTTCTTCCTTCTCAGATAAAAAATATTAATAGTACACAGTCTTTGAGTATTTAACAATACAGGTGATGTATCTAAATAAGGTATCTGGAAGTACAAGACATACTGACATTGAAGAAGACTCTCCAAAAACTTCTTCATTATGGAATCTTTATTGGAAATGAAGGGGGGGTGGGTGGGGGTGTATTATTTTTTTTTAATTATAAAAGTGACTGTCTTGTTCTGTTGTAGCATTCACAATGAAAGACTGAATAAATGTAATGTGCACTGGGAACAAATTATGTGTCAATAAAACTCCATTGTTATCAGTCCTACTACTGCCTCTCTGAGTACCATACCCTGGAAGTATGAGAGCCAGACTACCACTTTAAAGAACACATCATTGTTAGTTAATGAAATCTGTTTTGCTTGTGTCTCACTGTGACGTAGCCAACAAACATATTTCACTTGAACTCTCCTCTGCAGGAGTATCTCTCAGTTCACAGTACAGAAGACTAGGACTGGTAACTCAGACAGAAATGTTTCACTTTAAGCCATCTGAAGTGAAGGGAATCCACTGCTCAAATAGTTTGTTCTCAGGGGAATGACAAACTTGTGGCAAAACCACTGCAGGCCACTTACAGATAAATGATAAATGCCATTGATTTCTACAAAGACTGGTATTGCCCAGCCCTTTTTTTTTAATTATTTTTCCTTTTTCTCCTGTTCTTCAGTCAAATAATGCAAATAGGATTGAAACAGCCGTGATTCTGTCATTTGTAGTTGGGTAGGAAACTGTAAGACAGAAAGTCAATCAGAAAGCTTTTCTTTTTGCTGGTCTTTCTTTGGAAGCAATAAAGTGATCATTTGCATTGTTTAGTGTATATCCATATTTTGTCTAGGTATATTACTTCTACTTTTCAGCTATGGGTTAACTGAAAACCAGAGGGGCAGATTTTTTTTTTTTTTTTCAGTGCTTGAGGATTTATTTGGTAACTGTGAGGTGGCAAATAAATGCCAGTGAAGCTGAATAAAAGTGTTGTCCCAGGGTAAAGGTATTAACAGGAAACCAAAAAGTCCCAGTAGAACCAAGTTGCAACAATCAAAGACAAAGGGGGATTATTATAGATGAGCCTTACCCTAAATAACAGAACTTTTGACAATGTGAATGCAAAGTGGTTTAAATTAGCTTATCTACAAGATGAAGTGAGAATGATATAATACAAACATGCTGTTGAAAACATGTTCCAAATATAGAGGTAGTGGATAGAACATTGGTTCTTTATAAATCTATACAAGACTTTACACTGTTATTCAATATTATGTCATACTATGTGTTGTTTATGTTTGTAACATCTATAGTACAGGAAGATAAAGTGAATGAAATAGAGAAGAAAACACTAGTTTCAGTTCTGTTTTAAGTAAGAACACAAGTTGAATGAACACTGAGAAAGAACTGGTGATCATAGATTTATTTAATTTCAGTGTGCTATTAGCATATTTTTTCTACCATTCTATGACAATAATTTTAAAATAAGCATGAGGGAAAAACAGAAAAAAAGTTTTGAGGAGAAAGAAACTGATGAGGAATCAATTTAATAAATGGGAAGCTTATAAATGTGAGATATGAGATATGAGGCAATCTCATTTAATAAAGGAATTTGGAGACCCAGAAAAAAATGCAGTTATACAGCTTTCACATACCTCTGTTAAGATCTAGAGGAATATCTCCTAATTCAAAGAATGGATACTTTAGTTTGTGGGGTGAAAGGAAAAGGAAAGCTTATATTAATTCTCAGCAAAAGATTTATTTGCACTAATAAACTGGATTTTCAGGTAAGATTATCTGCATCTTGTTATATGAAACTACACATATGGATATTGTCAAATCATACACCTTTCCAAGGATATTATCTTCCCACAGGTGTTTGTTACCTCATTTCTTTAACTTTGAGACAATTCCTCTTATTCTTCATTTGCTATTTAAAAGAGACCATAGAAACTGCGGAACTAATTGAGAAGCTATCTTAAAAACATAAAAGTATACGTAGTCCTACAGTATATGTTACTCAGGAAATCCAAATGCAATTAATTTTTTTATGTGTGTAAAGAATTTGAATTTTATCAGTTCACTCACTCAATTCTGTCTTCACTAAAATGCACTTCAACTAGAAGCAAAATGTCAGCAGTAGCTTAAGTTTCCTTTTGTATAGAGCTAAGCAATGAAATATACATCATTTTATTTTTCTTTCTTGTATGCAAAGAGATAGCAAACCCAGTCTTCCAAAACTACATTTTGTCTCAGATTTCTATGTGCTGTTACATCAAGTACAAATCTAGTTGACTTCTATTCTTGGAGCCATGTCACTGATATGATTTTTTACCTGACCTTTTCTGTTAAAATGTCAATTTACCTCTATGGAGCTTACAAAATACAAGACCTCTCATAACGTGAATTTTCTTAACCAAAGTTAGATGTGTCGGTTCATATGGCTTACAGAGCATTACCTGAGATTTTAATTTTGATTTGTTTTCAAATAAAAACGTAGCTTCTATTGCTTCCCTTCCCTTAAAAGTATACTCCAATTTTACCTGCAAGATTCTCTGTCTAAACTATCTCCTATTGCACCTTCTTATCTTAGAACATTTAAAGACAAATTACCTACTAGTATTTGCTTTCTAAATACGTTTCAAACAAACCTGATTTTTTAAATTTCTTTTAAATTTTTATCCTTATCAAGACAAAGGTCCCCCAGCCACATTTTTTGCTCAGAAAAATTAAATTTTATATTCAGGTTCACTGGAGGAATGCCATAAAAAGTACTGGAAAGCTGTATACTGAAAAAAACTAATGTGCAGATGCAGTAACAGTAACAGTAACAAAGATTGCTGAAGTAAGTCTGTGAGATTCAAAGCCCCCCTCAGCTGTTGAGCCTAATCCAAAGGCCACTGAAAGTCAGCAAATGTCCATTCTGTTGACTAAGCAGATTTTGAAACATACCTTCCAAGAGTATCTGGAGATCTTAGTAAGTGTCATAACACCAGTATTATGATTACCCTCTGCTACTGGTTGGGTTTGTTTGTTTGTTTGTTTGTTTGTTTGTTTGTTTGTTTGTTTTGTGATATATTGCATGTTACATTATGTTAATGGTGAGATTTATTCATAACTGAGGTCATAACAAATCATGCCTAATGGTTCAGTCACTGTCAGCATTCTCTATAGAAACAATTTTGCAATTCAAAGGTAACTAGATAGATATAAAGAGTTAAGATGTACTATGAATAAATCCAAGGTAAAAAAAATCATTGATCTTATTCATTGCATTTCTCACATTGATTCCTGGAACGAAGCAACTATAAGTCATCATTATTCGGATCAATATCTTAAGTAAATAGCTCAGCATTTAAAGTTCTTCATGTGAAAAGGCACTTTCTGTTAATGGCTATAAATATTACATTTCTCTTAGGTATCTAATTTTATTATTGGAGTTATACATTAGACTTCCTTTGTATTAATCTCATGTGTGATATCAAAATCAGATACTAAGTACATTAGTGCAGGTTTATTTACAGTATTTTAATATCCCATGGGTTTCATTTTTCACTTATGGATATATTTTAATTAAGGGTTACAGGAAAACAGGATCTCTGCATTAGCTAAACGACAACCCATCCTTTTAAGGATTTTAAATAGCTGTACACTATTGAAAACAGAATTAAAATATTTAAGATTAGAGTTTATTGGTATTTATAAAATTATTTGTAATGAAAATATTTTTCCAGCTCTTTTTTTTTTTTTTTTTTTTTTTTCTTCTTTTCCCCTGAAAGCTTATTTTGTGAAAGAGTCATGTTTTTATCTGTCACTTTTTGGTGAAGGGATCTAACACACTGACTCCTGCCCTTTGAGCCATGAGTTGAATGCTGAAAATTTTTTTGTGTTCTAAGACAAACTAAATCTTACTTCCTCACTTCTACAAAGCCTTAAGTATCTCAAGACGTAGTATTTTTGGCATTTCAATGTAAACCATATTAGAAAGTACTTGGTAGCTCCCCCACTTGTATATATAATGTATGCCATGTCCAGGCCAATGTGCTGACCATCCTTCAGTCTGTGACCAGGTTTCCAAGTAAACTACCTGAAGTAACAGACTGGAAGTTCCAGTTAATCTGTACACAGTGAAATGGTCAAGTAACACTCCAGTATAAAACAGGTTAGAATGTCGCACAGCATAGATGTACCTCTATCAATCTTTTGAAATACACAAAAACAGGAACTGTATATTTTACTAGTACTTTCCCCTGGCCCCTTAAACAGTATACTTAATCACGTATGATTGCAAACAAAATCTAATTTTAAACAGACAACATGAAATATTCCCCAAATGGCAACTCAGCTGTATTGTGTTATCATTTAGATACCCTTCCTTAAAAACATAAGTGTCTTTAGAAACCTATAAATAGTCATATTGCCTCCTCTTCTGAAGCGTTCTCCCACATGAAGCCTGTCTTGCATTTCACCCAGAACCTCTTCCTTTCCTGTCCAGGCCCCTGATGCTCATCTTCAGTAGTTTTCAACTGAAACCACAAGCATTTTTCATAACAACAAGCTTGCTTTTCTTTTTGGACTTTTTATGCACCCTCTAGAAATAGTCTACGGGCTTTTGACTTGGGGGTACTGGTAGATGAAAAGCTGGACATGAGCCAGCAATGATGTGCTTTCACAGCCCGGGAAGCCAACTGTATCTACATTAGGGCTACATCAAAAGAAGCATGACCAGCAGGTCGAGGGAGGTGATTCTGCCCCTCTACTCTGCTCTGGTGAGACCCCACCTGGAGTCCTGCATCCATCTCTGGGGTCCTCAGCACAGGAAAGACATGGACCTGTTGGAGAGGGTCGAGAGGAGGGCCACAAAAATGATCAGAGGGATGGAACACCTCTGCTCTGAGGAAAGGCTGAAAGAGCTGGGGTTGTTCAGCCTGGAGAAGAGAAGGCTCCAGGGAGACCTTATTGCAGCCTTTCAATACTTAAAGGGGGCCTACAAGAAAGACGGGGATAGTCTTTTTAGCAAGACCTGCTGTGACAGGACAAGGGGTCATGGTTTTAAACTAAAGGAGGGTAGATTTAGATTAAACACAAGAAAAAAATTTTTCACAGTGAGGGTGGTGAAACACTGGAGTGGGTTGCCCAGAGAGGTGGTAGATGCCCCATCCTTGGAAACATTCAAGGTCAGGTTGCATGGGGCTCTGAACAACCTGATGTAGTTGAAGATGTCCCTGCCCACTAGATGACCTTTAAGAATCCCTTCCATCCCAAAGCATTCTATGATTCTATGATTCTATGACTACACTTCAGAAACTATTTTAGCCTCTCCTAAGAGAAAATCTACTATCTTCTTAAAACCAACTGACAACAGGCTAAATCTTCAAAGTACTGTGTTTCACTTTAACTATGTATGTTTCAAAACACCAACCTGTTTGTTTATGGCATCAGCTACCACTAATAAACATTGACAGGAAATGTTGCCTAGCACAGGAACTTGAGCATACACGTACACACACTCTTAAAAGGTTAGAAGAGTGTCTGTCAGAGATTTTGCATAGGCCAAGTCTCCCAGTCAGTATTTTTCACAAGTTGAGAGCTGGCTTAGAGTAAGAACTATTCCCAATAGACATTTGTGTACAACTACCCTGTCTTGAAGAGTAAGAGAGTTTAACAGAATTAATGCAGGCTATCCCACAACAATTGGTCTCAGTGTCATTTAATTTGTCAATCTAAATACAGCTTATCAGGGCTTCTGTAACAGCAATGGAAAAAAACATATTTCAAGAAGGGCATTCTTCAGCCATTAAGTTTTCAGAAAACTATCTATCTGTATTAAAATAAGACTGTTAAAACACAGCAAACTGATAAGGAGAGCAGAAACACTTTCCGCCTTTTAAAGGCATCTGCTGCAGAAGGGTGAAGGACTGACAACTGCTTAGGTAGGGGTTAATAAGAGATGGCCCACAAACATATTGCTGTAAAATCAAATATCTCATTTCATAATGTCCATTTTGTAGCAGAGTGTAACAGAGGTTTGTTTATAAAAGAGAACAGAGGACAACTTTCCTGTCCTGATGACATTGCCAAGAAAGTATTTGAAACAAAAAACTAATACTATCCAACTGACAGGTACAATTGCAGTACAGAATGAAGGACACTGTTAAGTCCACTTGGATTTCGCTAATCAACATTTTAGTAAGCAAACACCTTATGTTTTTTTTCCACAGGAAAAGGTTTTTTGCAATCTTTTTCCAGTCTCATGAAAGACAAAGCCTTGAATGTGTATAAGTAGTGTAAAAATAAAGAAAGGAGATTTTACTCACTGAAACCAATACTTACAAAGATTTTAGTATTTGTATAGATGTTGCAGGAATGAGTAAAAAAATAGATTTTTTTTTTTTTTTTTTTTTTTGCAATGCTGAGTTGTCTCTTTGAACTTACTACTATAATAATTCAGTATATAACTTAATGGTATAGCAACAATACTTTATATTTCCTTCAAATCACTCGCATCTGGATGTCTGAAAGCAGGACTGGATCACAAACAGTATTTGAAAAAGTTATAAAGCTATTTACCAACTATACAAAGAACTTTGTTTCTTACTTTGGGAAGGCTGTTTTGCCTTACTCAATACTAGACAATTTAAACAAACAAACAACAGTTTTAGGGATAATACAGAGGACTGGTGTTTGGCTGCTACATTGCACCTAGTATTCCAAGATCAGGAAACAGGAAAACTATTTGCCTGGAGAGAGATAAGAATCTGTTTTTAACTTCAAAGATTTGTGAAATCACTTTTGTATCTACTAACTACAATTCCAATTACTGGAATATTTATGGAAGACTTGAATGACAAAGGATCAGTTCCCCTTTTTTTTACAGGAAACTTATACCTCCATGTCTCAGCTTGCAGAACAATAATATTACATTGCACATTGCACAATCCATTGCATGAAATTCTGGGGTAGGAAAGTCTCATCTTTAGTTCTAATATTAAAAATGTTTATTTTCATGAAATAATAAAACAAAAAATGTTCACTGCAGGAGAAGAAACACAACTCAGTGCATAAGTTTCTTGTCTGATGTCTGAGGCAATCACATGTAGACAGGAAACTTGATTTTTCAGACTCCTGTTCAAAGGACATATTTTTTCAATGGTTTTAAATGTATACATAGTGGATAAAGAAATGGAACAAACTGAAGCTTAATCATTAAATTATTTTCAGTCTCGCTCACCCCATCTTATACAGTAAATGCAAAAATTTTTTTTCCGGGCAAGGAAAGGCAAGGCAAGACAAGAAAATAGAAGGGGGAAGAGTTACAAATGTTTTTTCTGGATTAGTTTATAGCTCATTAAGGAATAGTTAAACTGATTTGTATCCCATTACTCAAAGGAAGGAATTAACCTGACATATTTTACATTCTTTCCATATTGGATTTCTTGCGGGGACTGGAAGCCTAGTGAGAAAAATTACTATGGTGTAGGACTAAGTTAACTTAAATATCTACAGTACAAACACCTATGAATAAAAACTCTGCAGATACACATGCTATACATAGTTATTTTTACCATTTTCCTCTAAAAATTACCCGTAAGTAATTATCTATCCTTATTAATCTTTTGTCTTCTCCATAGTTTTTCCTGTTTGCAGCTCAGAACTGTTTATAAGTAACACATATCTCTAATAATGAAGGATATCTCTAATAGTGGGAGATCACATAGCACTGCCCTTCGGCTGGGGCTGCACGGCTAGAAGGCGCGTCCCCTGGGTGGTGGATAGGGGATCCCTCCCCGGAGGGTGCACCGGATAAAATTGAAGAAGGTGCCACGAACCAACGCAGCCTAAGGGAAGGCCACCCTGACAGAAAAACCACTGGCCCTCCAAGTCATGGGGGTTGGGCAGGAGGCCAACTACCTCCTTCCGGGGAAAAAGAAAAAAAAAAAAAAAAAAAAAAAAAAGTTGCAGAAACGACGAGCATCAGAAATGGCGGGGATGGAGAAAATCAGCAATGAAGTGAGGAGGAGGAGATGGAACTGGATCGGTCATGTCCTGAGGAAAAAAATGACAGAAGACTGCGCTGTGGCCCTTGGGTGGATTCCAGAGGGAAGAAGAAAGCGGGGTCGCCCAAAAACGACCTGGCGTCGGATGGTGGAGGTTGAGAGGAATGGTGCAGGCTGGAACTCTTGGGAAGCATGGCACGCAGCTGCAGACTGATCGAAGTGGAAGAACGATGTTCACGCCTTGTGTGCCTCCTGGCACTGAGAGAATTCAGTTCAGTTCAGTACATAGCACTGCAAATATCATTGAAAATGAGGCAAAGCATTTAGAAGTAACTGTGAACACTTTCTTTGATCTTCTGTCAGTTATATCTCTTCCTCTACACTCAATTTTATACCATACTTCTTTTAGGCTCTCAAAACTCTGAGGAAAATTTGTCCTTTTCACTTTTCCTATAGTATCAGTTTTGAAGCACGCTATATTTAAATAGGATATGTTGGTATGCTAAGTTAATCCACTTCATTTACATATCTTTTCTGATGTACACAATGTGTTCTTTCCTTTTACTTCATAGAAGTTTACTTGAGTGTGCCTTTTACAGAAATCATGAAGAAAGGAAAAAACAAAGACAAAACAAAGCCCAAAACCAAAACAAAGAGATACACACACACACAAAACCAAAAAAACTAACACTCCCCCCAAAAAACCAACCAACCAACCAACCAACCAACCAAACAAACAAAAACCACCCAACTTTGGATCTTTGATAAGGTATCTGGAATCATATTCAATTGTTATACGTATTCTCTCTGAATTTGAGAATTAAGACCTTTGTGGGTAATTAATAAAGATGAAAACTTTAGAAACAAAGTTCATTATGTTTTAGGATGAAAAATTGACTGGTATTAGGACACAAAAATTTTCATTACAGCTTAACAAATTTTCATAACTTTCATAAACTTAACAAAAAGATTGTATTTAATATATAACACTTAAGTAGGAGTTCAATTTTCCACAAATAAATGGTTATTTAGTTACATTATGGAGTGTAGTTCATAGGAAAAGACTAACCAGACTTCAGGGAAAACTACTAAGAACATCTACAGTGAACTCTGCAGTGCTGCACAGAAGAAACAAAGTTTGTACTAAATTTTCTAGTTCTGGATTGTTTCTCCTCTTAAAGATCCTCTGACCCCAAGCTCAAAATCATGAGCTACCATGAATCAGTTCATTTAAATAAGTGTCATCTAAATTACTCACTCTGATACCTAAGAAATTAACACCAAACATGTTTATAGATCAGCAAACCATAAAACAATGAACAATATAAAAACAATGTGAGCAAACATACACTGGCAAATACAGTTGAGTTTACTGTTAATTAGAGACAGGAAGGAGAAAGAAAAATAATTTTAGGATTCTTAGGTCCAAAGGAAAGGATTCACAAGGGGGTTGCATTCCACTTTTTCAAGTGATCATCTTCTACAATTATGGGAAATATTGAGGCAAGGCTTTCAGGTGAAATTAAAAAAGGAAAAAAATTTGGATTTTGTGTCTAACATGCTTGCTGTGTGATTTTCAATAATAGTATTCCTTTTATCCGTTCAGTATAAAGGAACCAAACCTCTGCTCATATGGTTTTTAGTATAATTTCAACCATGATAACAGTTGTAGGCATTAAAGGATATGAGAGTCCTTCATATGAAGTCCAGATGAGATAACTACATTTATTATTCTGATCTCTTTCAAAGACAATGCAATTTCTCCAGATGATACCTGACAATTTGTGGATGATCAGCTAAAACCTCTAGAGAAATTTGTAATTCATTTCATTCCTTGAAAAAAAAAAATCCAAGATTTACTTAATTCTACAATTAAATAACTACATCTTTCTTCTAGTTTTAATAGGTTTAAATGGCAGCCACAGAATTTTCCTATTCTTTAAAAGGCTAGGATTTCCTTGCATTATATTATGAATTATCATTAAATCTCCTCAATGTTTTTTTTCTTCAATAAACTAATTAGATTTTGAAACATCCTTTCCAGATAACCAATCATCCTGTAGCTCATTCTGATAAACTAAGGTATAGGCATACATATTTAAAGACAATTTCACAATATGCTGCAAAATCCATACATAAAGGGATGGCATAAATCCAACTACATTCAAATTGTTAAACAGTCTTTCTTCATTTAATAGTATTTAAGCATTTGGATTCAAGACTATAAAAATAAATGTTTCTCTTCAATTACACAGCTAGCTATGGTTGCATTCTTCTGCAATCACAGGACATTTAATAAAGTAGCCAGCTGCTCATTAAGAGCATATAGAAGAGCTTTCACACTGTTTGAGTTCCTCCCCTAAGAATTATATATTATCCAGAAAGCACAAAGAGAAACCTACTAGCTGACCATTACTTTGAAAGACAGAATATTGCGTTATCTGCTACATTTAATCATAAAAGAAATAAAAACATATTCTTATAAGAAGCAATTACCATTGAAACAAAGGTGCATTAGGTCAATACATGAATATACCACAGAATTAAAACAAAATATTTAAAGAATATGACAGGGAAATGACATCCAGTATACCTAGCAATTGCTTGCCAGATTAATTTAAATAGAACCTTTAAGAATTTCAACATGTTTGGCCTTTCCTCCATTTACCTTTCCCATGCTTGAAACAATGTCTGCATTTATTTGGTTCAGATTTTTTCTTTTTTTTTTGACAAAGAGCAAAATTAATGGCAAGTACTAAGAATTCATAGCAAATAATGCATGTAATACACTTTAGAAAAAAAAAATCCTCAAAAACTCAAACTGACAGATTTTAATTAACAATGCAAGTCCTAATTCCTAATTCTTCCAGTCCATTGACTAATTTCTTATTATATTTTGGATTTATTTGGTGGTGTTGAAGAAGCACTCCATTAATAGGTTTAAATGGAGTATTTAGTATGGTCTCATACAGGTACTTACAAAAGATTTCAAAATATTTCTCATAAGGCAGTCACAAATCACCATAAAATTCAGCATGTATCTTTCAGTAAATATTTAATGAGAGACATGCCATTCTATCTGTATGAGAATCCTGCAGTTCTGCAGCATGAACTAAGAATGACAGCAATGTTCCTCACTTAATTAAGCAAGCTGCAGGATATTTCACTGCTGTATGAATGTTTCACACAATTTTGGCACAAATGGTACTTTTGCTAACAATGTCTGTACCGCTTTCTTCAGCAGCATGTTTTAAAGTATGGCCAGCTTATTCCAATAATTCTCTAAAGCACTATTTCTTCTGATAAAATAGATACTTACTTTGAAGTGGGCATTCCTGGGAATCAATAATGCCATTTTCTAAAGGTTGTAATCAAAAGGAATATCAGGAACTGTGGAAACAATAGGGAAAGTCTAGCTATTTCACTTTTAATGGAACACTTTAATTATTCATTGACTGAATAACCTTTCTTGATTTCTTAAATGCGCAGTTTCAAAGGATGATCATTTCACATTTATAAGGAACCACTTCCACTAGGACTTTGTCTCCTTTCGTTTCATTGCTCATGACTTCACAATGTCAGCGGGAAAAAAAATGTTTACTCTTTTACTGTCAATAGTGCACTCAGTCTGGTGCTTTGATTTTAAAGTCTGCTAAATATTTTATAGAGACTTATTTAACAGTAATTTTTGAAACTACCACATTACTTATTTATTCCATAGGTGTATTCTAGCTGTAGAGTCTAGGATTAAGGAAACCAGCTAACTGATTTTTAGTATTTATGTTGGTAGAATTCCCATTTAGGGATATGAACATCATCTTTTAATTAGACTCATCCAAAACCATGAGTCTTGAAAAACAGAACCAACAATTTGAATTATATTTGGAATAGAATGTCTATAGATAGTGCAAAGCACTACTACTAAATGGAGAGTGTTGCTAAAAAAAAAGTGCTGTAATGAATTACCATCAAAGCTAATAAGGCCATGCAGATACACAGAAATACATTTGAACAGATCTCAATAAACCGCACTGATCATTGCTGTTTGACACCTATGAATCAGGGAAGAGTCTGACCCTGAAAAGTGCAACCTTAACATTGATTACCTGACAGAAGGTAAAACCACAGATATCAACGGTATTACTCCTGACCTAACAACAATTTAAGTGGCAGCAGGATTCATAATTAAAAAATCAAGTATGTGTGTGTGTGTTATTAAATAAAAATTCGTGTAGGAAATTAAGTGATTTTTTTAATCAATGATTTTTTTTTAATCAGTTTCTTGGAAACATAAAAATGACACTTTCCCTAGCCTGGAAAAATCTAATGAAGACCTGAAAAATAAATATTATATCAACCGATGACAGCTTTGAAGAAGAGAAAACAGAATTAGAAACCTCTGGCTAATAAAATATGACAAGGCATAACATTGCAGCCACGGTTCCTCCAGCACATTAAAAAGAGAAAGAAATCAAGACAGATAGTCTAATAAATATAATATGTTTCCTCTTCTCTTTCTTCTCTGCACAGGTTTTATCTCTTGTGATATTTAAAGATGAAAGCAGTAAAAGTATCCCAGTTCCCTGTGTTCATAGTTATGTATTCTGAACAGTGTTATTCAAAACATAGAACTCTTGAACGCATAATATGAAACACGGCTGCTTATACAATGTTAAGATGACAAAATAAAATAAAGGGAGTTAGTAACAAGGAATCAGTCAATAACTTGATTGTAGTTGGAGTGCTGGTTAGAAAGCAATTTTTTTTTCTTAAATAAATATAAGAGTAGAACTGCATTATGCTTACTTGCAAATCCTACTTTGAATTCTTACCAAAATTTGTTGAAACTTCTAGTAAAAATGATTGGAAAGTGCTTAACTGTCCCTCTCTATGTATTCTGTCTCTTTTGCTCTTACTGTTTGATAAATTATCTCTCTGTTTTTCTTGGTTTTGCTTTCAATTTATTCCTCGGAAGAATTATTTTTCTAAGTTTAACCACTTTGCTTTTCAAATGCTTTTTTCCAAAATATATGTTGATCTACAAATACGAAACACATCACGATACGCTACTGTTTAACCACTTGAGTTTTAAAATTTGCGGTTTGGATTCTGAAAACTATATAGGCTAATATATCAACACATGATTCAGTACTTTACTGAATATGAACCCCAAAACCTGTGAATTATTTTTATACAGTTTATAATACTATATTTTGATCTATAATGTCTGTTAAAATTACTTATTTCTTAACAGGAAAGGACAAAATAACAAGAATCACGGAGCACATAACAATAAGATGCCTTTTCATGTTTCATGTATCCTGTTGATTTTGTGCTCTTAACACTGAGACTTCTAAAGCAACAGTTTTTTTCTTAAGGTCTTATCCTAGGATCCTAGTCATCCAAGATCCTGAGAGCCTCCTGTGTGCATATGCAACACAAAGACAAAGCAAGCCTTTACTGAAAAAGAGCATCGAGGTCATTCTTTCACATGCTGAAGTGTTAGAAAACGCCAGAATTCAGAACACATACAAAATTTAATTGCTCTGCCTGACGTATATGCAGTATAGTTCACTCTTTAATCACATGACCACCTATTCTTATACCCCTTAGAAGATATGCTTCTATTCATATGCAGGCTGGATTATGATCATTTAATGAGAAGCTATCATATTTTCTTTTCACTACTGCATAGCTGGCCCCAGGCATTATTGTTTACTCTACACTATTCAAAGTCTTGTTCAAAGACAGGACTATTAATTTTCTTATGGATCTTTATGGCACTCACTTTAGCATCTGAGTGCTTCATAAACATTAATACAACTCCTTTCACAAGCCTCTGAGATAAAGTGATACTACTATCCCCACTTTGTAGCCTCTGGGCTTCAGTTCCCATCTACATTCCTCAAACATAAAGGTACATCAGATATATGGGAACAAGACTTCTATTGATTTCAGTGGAAATTAGATATTTGAATACTCAAGGTCAAAAATTGTTTAGCATTGCCTTTAGAATTAATAATGAGTTTTGAGAAAACTTGCTCAAATAAAAAAAAAAAAAAATCCACATCATATGTCGTGTAACATTAACAAAACAAATTAATGACAGTTTTAAAAAAAAAGTATTCCTATCCAGTTTCACTACAGTACTGTCCTTTGGCTTAATTTTATATTATCCCTGCAGTTTACCTGCTTTGTTTCTTTACAGAAAGAAACAATACCTCCTCTCAGTTTTTTTATATATTACATGTATATGTGTGTGTGTTTACAGTTTAAATATATATAGAAACACACACCTAGATATATGAAATGGAAAGATATGTGTATAGTGATACCTAATATCTTAGCATATACACTAAAATAAATAGGTATCTTTGAAGAGACTGGCTTGCTTAATGGGTATGCATATGCACTAAGCCGTATCTTTAAATCTTGCTTATATAATGTGTTTTTAATTTCTCTGATTGTCCTTACAGCTCTCCATCTGGTCAAAGGCAATGGTTAAGTTGTCCACTTAAATGTAACTGAGACCCCTGTACAGGATTAGTAGATACACAACATGTATTGAAAATCCAGATTTCCTGAGTCACAGATGAAACCATACAAAGTATTCCAGAATATCTCAAATGGTACCAGATGTTATGTGTGGGCACTTGAATCAAGGCCTGTTTCTCCAATAACTACAATGTGAAGATGTATAGACATCTTTCTTGCATATTAACACAGTCATTTCTGTGTCTACATGTAAGCACCTACAGCGTAAGTATCTGCAGTCCAGAACTGAACTGTCATCTTAGACGTTTTCTGTCAGCATTGTAAATGAATATATTAGACTATCTGAACACTATTCCTTGATAAACTCCATAGGTAACAACTCCGTACCCTTCTTCTGCCAACTCTCTCTCTTCTGCCAGTTACTTAGTGTCCTGGTTTCAGCTAGGATAGAGTTAATTTTCGTCTTGGTAGCCGGTATGGGGCTGTGTTTTGGGTTTAGGATGAGAACAATGTCGATGATACACTGAGGTTTTGGTTCTCGCTAAGCAGTGCTAAGCTGTTGCTAAATAGGTGCTAAGTGGCGCTCACACTGGTCAAGGACTTTTCAGCTTCCCCTGCTCTGCCGGGTGCACAAGAAGCTGGGAGGGGGCACAGCCGGGGGCGGGGGGTGCTGGCCCAGACTGGCCCAAGGGCTATTCCATACCATATGACGTCATGCTCAGTATATAAACTGGGGGGAGAAGAAGGAAGGGAGGGAGGGAGGGAGGGAGGGAGGGACGGACGGACAGACAGACAGACAGACAGACATTGGGGAAAATTATAACCAAATATTTTATTGGGAAATGGTGATAAATTTAACAAGCAGTATGAAGTAGCAGAGCTATCTGTACCTGAGCATACAAGCAGTAACTGTCACAGTCATAATTTTGCCATCATTAAGAAATCATTTGGCTTTAGACCTTTCATAATGCTGCCATCTTCAGATTTTATAAGAGTTAAAAGTAGTCTTAATTTTTTTTTTGCATCACAAATGTGTTAGTCCTTCCTAGGACACCTAGTGAAAATGTCAATTGATTACAAAGACAGTCATATCATCTGTTCCTAGAACTGAGACTGAATTGTCAAAGTAACAGATTATCTCCTCAGAGCTAAAGATAGAAGTCAGTGTATTACTGCTGATATAATGTCTATTGGCAATCTTTATCAAAGTGAAATCCTTTCTCACATTCCACTTCCATTTCAAAATTCAGATTTTCACATAGTTTAGCTGTAGAAGGTGTATGAAGAAATGACAGCTACATCTTCCACTGCAAACAGAAGTGCTGGGATAATGGAATCTGACTGGCAGATAGACTTTAATGAAAGACAGGGAAAACTTCATGCAATTATGTGCTGAGATTAGGCATATTACTGGGTGAAGTCCTTGTTATTATAAGTTAGAATCAGAAACAAAGTTACAAAACTCCCTGTATTTCCCTTCAACAGGACGGGACTATATAATACGTCAATGAATTGACCGTTTTGGAGTATTGTTTAAATTCAATTTGAAACTTCTAATGTTATCCCAAAGGCATCCATACAAATTAATTTTTCTGTAAAACTCAGTAGTTAATTTTTTTTATCAGAACCTACTTTTCAGCCAATGACAAAATACACAGAAACCCACACTAACACAAAGGTCTAGGACCGCTGGATACTATACCATTTGCACCTACAGAGTTTGAATACAGACAGAAAAAATAATGAGGAGAGTATTTTGGAATGGAAAGCATCAGAAAACCTTAAGTGCACAAGTCACTACAAGCTTCTTTTCAATACCAGCAAAAAATTATCACTGTAAAATAATAATTATGACTGTGGCCATAATATCCAATTTTAAATAGCAAAATGCTAATTTAAAAATGTTGAATGGCATTCTTGGCTTACAAATAAAATAGTCAATACTGGTAAGACCAGTCTTCAGGAATCCTAGGCCTTTGAGGTCAATGGGAAAGTCTGCAGCAAAGATGACTTTTCATCAGTACAGGAGGATCAAGTTAGGAACATTTAAAGAAACTGGATAGACACAAGTTTATGGGACCTGAGTGCTGAGGGAGCTGTCCAATGCCACTACAAGACCAGTCTCAATTATCTTTGAAAAGCCATAACAATCAGAAGAGGTTCCTGAGGCCTGGAAGAAAGAAAATGTCACTCCTGTCTGCAGGAAACTACAGGCTGGACAGCTTCACTTTGATCCCTGAGAATATGATGAAGCAAATGATCCTGGAAACCTTGTTCAAACATATAAAGGATAAGAAGTTGATTAGGAGAAATCAGCATGGATTTATGAAGGAGACATCATACTTTACCACCTTGAGAACCTTCTATCATAAAATTACTAGCTTGATGGGTGAGGAGTGAGAAGTGGATACTGTTTATCCTGACATTAGCAAGGCTTTTGACACTGTCTTCCATAACACCCTCATCGACAAACTGATAAAACAAACTAAATAAGTGGATATTTAGACAAAGTGAAAACTGCCTAACTGTTGGGTTCCAAGGACTGCTGTCAGAAGCATGAAATCCAGCTGGAGGCCAGTCACTAATGGTATGGCTAGGGTCACATCAGGTATTGATAGTCTTTGGTAATGACCTCATTGATGGGACAGAGTGCACCTTCAGCAAATATGTAGATCATACAAGACTGGGAGCATTGGTCGATACACCCCATAATTGTGGTGCCTTACTAGAAGGACAAATGGGACAACAGGAATATCAGGAAATTAAAAAAAGGGCAGATTCCTCCCCTGCACCTGGGCAGAAATAACCAAGACAGGCTGCAGGCTGACTGGCTAGAAATCAGCTTAGCAGAAAAGGGTCCTGGTGAACAAGATGTTGAACAGGAGCCAACATTTCTGCCTTGCAGCAAAGACGACTGACAGCATTCTGGGCTGCTTAGGAACAGTGCCACCAGCATATCAAGGGAGGTGATACTTCACCTCTACTCAGCACTGGAGAGACCACATCTGGAGTACTGTGCCCTGGTCTGGGACCCCTAGTACAAGAGAGACATGAATGTACTTGAACTGGTCCAGCAAAAGGCTATAAAGATGATTAAGTGACTGGAGCATCTCTCCTATGAGGAAAGGCTGAGAGAGCTGGGACTGTTCAGCCTGGAGAAGAGAAGGCTCAAAGTGGATCTTATCAACATCTGATGGAGGGGGAAATAAAGAAGATGGAGCCTCTTAGACTCTTCTTAGTGCTAGCATGTGCCAGACAAAGGGCACTAGGCACAAGCTGAAACACAGGAAATTCCATTTCAACATGTTTTTATTTTATTTTTTACTCTGAAGGTCATCAAACACTGGAAGAGGTTGGCTACAAAGGCTGTGAATTCTCCATCCTTGGAGATATTCAAAACCTGACTGGACATAGCTCTGAGGAACCTGCTCGAGTTAACCCTGCTTTCTGCTGAGGGGTTGAATTAGATGATCTCCAGAAGTCCATTCCAACATCAATGATTGTATGGTTCTGTGATATCCGCAAGTATTTATCATTTTTTCTGTAGATTGAGTTAAATTATATAAATTTGGTACTGCTTAATCACTTAAGTCATCTTCTATTGCTTTCACTGTGTGATTACCTTACACAATGTCAATGGTTATATCTATAAAATAACCTATTTTTTAATTTTCTCAATAACTATTCAAGCACTGAAACAAACAAATTACTTTGTACAAGTTTATATCCTTATGCAACTTGAGCATTTACCTTTTTTACAAAAAATAAACATGAAAGGGTCATGAAAAATGGAAACTCTACCTTTGCCTTTGCATTTTAATGCATGTTTGTAACAATTTTCTGTTCTAACTCTGATCCACTATGCTTATCTTACACAAATATATTGGCTCTTCTGACCAACTGCATTAAAAAACCTTTTTTCTAGACGAGTACTCAAAGTCACATATTTAAAATGGTCCAAAAATGACAACATAAATTATTTTACCCCAAACCAAACACAGCATAAAAGGAAAATGCTTTATGTGTACAGGTTTTTGTGTAGGTATCTGCTACAGGAGCATGATGAATAGGCACACCTAGCAGGGAATCAGCAATTAATGTGACAGTTGTTTAATATTTGCACACAGAGCCGTACTTCTGTTTCTGTTGACTGTTTCCTGATTAGAGTCTGCCTATACTTTTTGACTTTAATTGATCCCTGATTCAGGTGGATCAGGAATCCTATTCAACCTCTTATTCATCTGCTGCTGGGGAGCACCTAAGTAAGTCTTGGTCACAATGCTCAGGAGACCTGGAAACAGGATTAACCAATAGGGATTTTAGCACTTTGCATGGAGGATAGCCTAGAAACTCTACCTGGGACATGCTGGAGTGCTAATCTGTATCATATCAACAGTCACACAACACAAGACATCTTCCCTGGCACTAACTGGAGTAATAGCCCTGGTGTACTGGAGGCCTTCTGGAGCTAATAGAGGGAGGATGTAGCAATGGAAATCTCAGGCTGCAGGGGGTGTATGTTTAAGTGGGGTAGGGAATGAAGGTGATGAGAGCTTCACCGGTGGGAGGTGTTGTCACTGAGCTGCCAGGTGAAACAGCTGTGACAGTAGGTAAGCTGACTGCAAGGCATCAGGGAGGAGGAACAGGACATGTGCAGAGACAAGAACCTGAATCCTGAATTGCATGGAAGGAGGGATTGCTGCAGGCTATGCTTGAAAGAGCAATGGATGGAGACTCCCAAGATGGAAAAGGCTGGAAACCTGTAACTTCTAGCTACAAAAGGTAGGCTTCTTCTCCACTGTCTGACATACACCTACAGAATAAGTGCAGTGGCCTGGTAACGACTCAAGACAAATAACAACTGTCAAGGGAGACATTAGCAACAGCTGAGGCAGTGAGGGAGCATCCACAGAACAGCGTGACTGGGGACACTCACTTATTTCCACTGCAAAAACAGTGCAACTGGATGCTTGTTTTGAGCGCCTGTACATGATTATATAAAACACAAGAAACAGTGGAGAAATTTGAAATCCGTGGGCAATTTCAGAGCTATGTTATCAATGGGATCACACAGATGTGGGATAGCTCACCTGACTGGAGTGCTGTGATGGATAGATAGAGGTTATTTAGGAAGGATAGACCAGGTATGTGAAGAGAAGGAGGGCTTGTACTCTTGTCATGGAAGAACTGAGAGAGAAGCAAAAATAAACTTTATTGATATAGAACAGTTTGTTAGCAAGGTTCAATGGTAAATGCAACGCTGGTTTAACAAAATTCAATGGCAGGGTTCACTTGATTATTTACTGCATACAGGACAGGGTAAGACAAAAACTGTCAGGGACACCCTCCCATTGAGTCATGAGGTTCAGAAAGGACCCCCTTGCTTTCTAAATTCCTTCCTTGGAGAGGAGTCTAGGTGCAGCTGGATCCAATCCTAGTCCCAGACTTGGTCCATGTTTTATGTCTAAAGGATTATATATGCACAATCAATCCTTTATATCACTTAGCTAAGATTTCAAAGTTTAGCATGCTATTAGTCATTTAACGAGGATCTGTTGCAGCAAGGACTCTCTCAACCTAAAGCAGTAACCTTGAGAGGCATCCCTACTCAAGGGGAGATCCTGGAATGCAGCCCGCTGCTGTGCAGGAAAGCTCAACAGGCTCTTGGGCTGCTCACTATTTATGGGGGTAAGATGATTGACTCATAGTCATATTTGCATACCAACAAGATGTCTGGGTCCCTGCTCCAAACAACCCTTGGCTACTGTGTTGCCATCCATGCCCAAAATCCAGCATAAGCTGGATGCAGCCATCATGACCCCCACTGGTGATTACTGCTTATGCAAAGGCCGGCAGCAGGGAGCGCACTGCCACAACTCTAAAGCAAAACACTAGCTTGAATGCATGGAGCTTTGGTTTATCATGGATGACAAGCCAAGTCAGTTAAGAGTTTATAAATTAAAATCAGAAGGCAAACCAATACAGCTGATGTCACGGTCTGAAATAGACCACATGATGAAGAAGAGGAAGTAGATGAAGTTTTACTTAGACAGCTGAAAGAAGTCTCATCAGCCAGCCCTGGATGACCTCCAGAAACTCTTTCCAATTCAAATTAGTCTTTAAATCTATTTTGAGAAGCTACTTCAGGCAAAGTTCAATTAATGACATTTATACAGATCTAAGTCCTTTGATATCCATACAAACAATACAGTTAATGATATAAAAATTAAGACTGGCTCCATATGATTTAACTATGTACATGTATGTACTACGTAAAGTACTATGTACTTCAGCTGCGTAAAGTAATTCCAAGTTTCCTGCTTAATAAAAAGAAAGTTACAAGCAATTCTAGACAACCAGACAAACCTCTTTACAGGAGGTGTCTTATCTCTCAGCAGTCTAAGATGAAAAGGCTGTAGCCTTTGGTAAATGACTGAAATTAGGTGGGTAAATCTTGCTGGTAATTCAGTATAATGTACTATGAAACAGACATTTTAAGTTACTGACAGTTTCATCTCAAAAGTGGGGTGCAAGGATGGAGTATGTTTAATGAAAAAGAGAATGAATTTTTAATTATGATGAAGAGGATAATAATGCTGGAAAAGTGCTGATCACAACAAAATCATAGGACAGACAATAAAAATTATAGTGGAGCAATCCACTGAGCTTCATAGATGTTTGTGCAATAACACACTGAAAAGCCAGGAGGAACTGAAAGTATTAACAGACAAGATAATCATGGTTATACTATTTTTGTAGGGTTTAGGTTACTTAGAAAACAATTTATCTTGTTATATTGAGAGATAAAAAAAATAGATATATGATATTTTTAATAATAAGAACGTAAACTCTTGGTCTGAATCCAAACCATAGAAAGCTAGGGAGCTGTTTAAAGTAACTTTTGGGAAAAGACTAATGGTGTTTCCAAAGAGCTATTAAACAGAAATAAGGAAGTTTTAGATTATCTACTGTAAACATTTAGAGTAGTAAGGATAACTAAGCTCTGCAGAAAAGAGCAGGAAGGCTGCAAGAACCCCAGTAGTTGAGGTTTTTAACTATAATATTTTTAACCACAAAGTATTCTGTTTTGTCACTTATCTTTCTGTTTTGGTTTGGGTTTTAATTATTATTTTATTTTTACTTATTTAAGAATAAGAACATTATAAACATTGTAACCAAGGGGTATAACTTTGGATATAAACAAGGGATTCTTTCAGACTCTGTGATTCCAGGATTGTACATTTTTTCTATGATTGTGTGATTAGTTCATAATCTGAATGGATTTATAAATCTATTAAATTTCCACATCTTTCTTTGTGAATGTAAGAGGAGGTGCTTGCCTTTGAGAAGAGCTGAACAGCTTGATATTCTGACTGAAAAACTGAGTCCAGAAAAAGGAGACAATCAACATGACTTTACTATCTAAAAGAAAATACCTATGGAGCAAGTCAGGTGCCTAACTACAGGAATTTAAGGCAATTTTAGATGCACTGAAGTACCTGAAAATTCTGTACAGGGCTGGCAGATATTACTTGGACCTGTGTGAGATCCATGTCTTTCTGAAGCAACAGCTGGAAGACCTGCTGGGATACCACAAAGAGGTAAGTTCTCTAATTACACCATGTATCTCTATGTATCTTCAGGGAGGTGATAGGGCCCCTGTACTCAGCACTGGTGAGGCCACACCTTGAGTACTGTGTTCACTTTTGGGTCCCTCACTACAAGAAGGACATCGAGATGCTGGAGTGTGTCCAGAGGAGGGCAACGAAGTTGGTGAAGGGTCTAGAGAACAAGTCTTATGAGGAGTGGCTGACGGAACTGGGGTTGTTTAGTTTGGACAAGAGGAGTCTGAGGGGAGACCTTATTGCTCTCTACAACAACTTGCTACAAGGAGGCTTCATAATCAGCTTTATTCAGTGCATCTGCAAGCTACTCTTTATTTTTCTTCAACAGCACTTGCAACTATACGATCAGATAGTAAGTCAGACCAGACTGCTTTTTCAGTTAGAGACACTCCCCCCACAACAAATGTTTGGAAAAGATCTCCTGGTTATCAAGTCCAGATCCCTTGTATGTCATTACAGCAGAGCGTATTTCACATAATTTTAGGTATCTAAATAGAATTAGCTGATCAATATGAGTGTGTAAGATTTCATGCTAAGAAAAGAATCTTGTTAAGGTAACTCACTATTAACCATGGAGGTAGGCTAAACAATGAGTGCAGAGACTAAATACCTAACTTTTACAGAACTAGAGCTATGTAAGAGAAATTATTCCATAGTCCATGAATCCATAAAATGGGATCCTTTGCTATTTCCTGCAACCTAGTCATTAAGTCAGTCTGCCTATTACCTATAACTGTTTTTCTGTATTTCAGTAAATTGGTTCAATGTCATCTACTGAAGATTTCATACTTTGAAGATGGTGATATTTTACTCTTTCCATAAAGATTTCACATATTGCATTTCCCTAGTTGAACTTTCTGACAGCCATATACTCAGAGAATTTTAAAATCTGACTAAATTGTGAATATATCAAAGAATGCCATTGAGACACCCAAGTGCTGCAAGAGAACTAAGTCCTATAGTGATGAGCAGTACAAAACATGCACCATACTGCACAGTTATTCTTGTGTCAGCAGAATAAATCCTGTTCAGGTGTGTCAGGGCCTACTTACCTTATCTGCTAGCATAAACCCATGAACTTTTGCTGTAGTAGACAGAAAAACCAACCTTTTGTTTAAGTAGCAGTAGACAAAATATGATCAACCACCTGTCTCAAACAACAGAACTAACATTGAATAGTTTTTGTGTGCTCAGGGAAACAGATGGCCAAATTATACAAACAACCTGTTGATCATCAAAAAGCACAAACTTTCAGAAGTGTCCTGAACAAGCAGATATTGTGCACCAACAAAGGAGACCATGAATCAGACAAAATTAGTGCATTGAATGGACTAGTCACCAAGGAAGTATTCTATTCCCAATCCTATAACTAGGAAATTGAGGAGAGACTCATCAGGGAACCCAGAAAAAGGAGAACCTGAGAGACTCTGAAGGAACTCCAAAACTCTCCCCCAGGCCTACATAATGCACAGCTGGAACGACTGCTGATCTGCCCAACTTTTCTTCTGGATTGTGACGTGTCTCCCACAGAAAGTGGAAGTCGTGTAATCCATAAAATTGCATGTATTTGAGATTAAAGCGTTTTGGTTTCCAAACTCTTCACACCACTTTGTCTTAAAAAGCAACGTGAGAGTGTTAAAAGGATTGATGACATGGATCCCACCATTGGTCTAGAGCATCCATGGGCAATTTACAATGGCGCTCATGTTTTACGCATGCTAGGATTAACATTTTTTTCTTAATATAGTGTGGAGGTTCTCCTACTCTTTAGAACCCATAACTCAGATAAAATTTTAACATCCAAAAACTAATTTCAGAGTTTGAAGTACAAGTTTTATCCTAAGCATGTGAATATCTTTTAATCAGTATAACTTCCTCTCATGATAAAACAACATCTGTAGTGTCACAGGTTGTCACTTTTGCCCTCTGCTGCCAATAAAGAATAAATCATTTTCTGCCATAAAGAAACTTGCTGGACAATATGTCAGAATATTTAATGAAAGTGAACAGTATTATGTCTTGATCCCTAAGGTGAAATACATCCCACTTACTTTTCTTAGTGATGCTAAATGATCATCATGATCAGAGATGGATTATTTCACAACAGAACAGAATGAACTTCATATTATATAATTATTTTCTTGTACCTGCAACTGATTTAAGAGCTGAGGATACAAGCATAGCTATCTAAGCCATGTCAGATAAAGCAGTTGCCACAGGATTTTCACTATTTTAATTTTAACCAACAATGTTATTCCAGATTTATTAATTTAATAACAAACACCACAACACCATTTCACACATTAGAAATCTCCCATTTTTTAGCACGAAATGCCAAATGCAGCAGGAAATTGTAAAGGCTATATTTAAAGAAAATCCAAAGCACATTCCTGAAATCTTGTTACTCAGGTAAAGTGCTTGTACTTGGACAGGAATTGTGTTACTGCAACTGACATTGTGGAAGAGGATTACTTACTTGAGAGTCAGCTCCTCCTATTTAAATAGCAGTCTTCTGACTTAATTGTGACTGGGATCAAGTCCTTGACAGATGATCAGTCTAGATGCTTAGCAATCTCACCTTTGTGCAGATAACTTACTAGTGCAAAGCTACAGTCTTTGCATTTTGCAATGTTACTTTGTTGCCTGTTTTTTATTCAAGGAGAGTGGCCTGTGGTCAACATAGTGATGGTTTTATGCTAATCATCATTTATTCATAAACATGCAGATGCTAGTCTTCTAGAAGCACTATTTGCAATTTTTTCAATGTGTGATAAAATGGGTGAAGTAATCTTATCCTTCCTTAAAAGCTGTAAAACTGCAACACATATTACATGAATATCACAAGGACACGTTCTTGCCAATGCTTTGTTTAAAAGCCGTACAGTTTACTTAGTGGCAGTTGTTGGATGAGTTGTTGGATGAGGTCACTTACAGCTCTGTCACTAGTGATCTAATTGCACCCTCTGACCACAATATATCCCACAGTTGCCTATTACCATGTGCTATCTCTTAAATGACACCATGAGATATGAAAACCAGTCAAGCTATTTTTTTGTTTACATACAAAAATATTTACAAAACCTTCAAGACTGAAAGAAAATAATTCAGAGAAAACCAATGACTTAAATTCACATTAAGTCAGTAGCTGCTCAAATACATTTGCACCAGCTTTTGCAATACACTTAACATGTTTTTTATTTAGATAAAACTCGCCAGCTCAGCAGCCAGGCCTAGTATCTCCCATGTCCCATCAGCCACAGCAGGAGAAGCATACCTTATCGGGGCAAGAACCAGCCTATCAGGAAACACCTGGCAGGCACCATTACTGGTAGGAGCTTCTGGAAACTTCCAGAAGCAGCTGGTACCAGGGGTACAGATTTAACAAAAACAAACCCAAAACAAATGAGAAAATGAATAATCCCACAAAATACTGCTGTGGTGGGAAAAGCTATTAACACCATCCTTCCACCCCCTGCCTAAACACATAAAATTAACTCACAGAGAACTGCCAAAACTTTGGATCCTTCTTCAAAAACTGAAACTAAAGATAGGCCAGACAGACAGTGATAAAACATGTGGAAAGCCCCCAAAATGCTAACTACTGGAAAACAAGGCTGGGGACATGAACACACACTCTCCTCAGCAACAACAGGAACCACTGTTGGATACTCACATTTAGAAGTTCAGTGTACAGATAGCTGTTTAGGATATGAAAGTCATCCTTTCTAATCCCAGCTGTGCTAATGACCTTCAGAAAATCACTTCACCTTCTGTAATCTTTGTGTATAACCTTCTCACAGAATCACAGAATCACAGAATCACAGAATCACAGAATCACAGAATGGTTGAGGTTGGAAGGGGCCTCCGGAGGCCATCTGATCCAATCTCCCTGCTCAAGTAGGGCCACCTACAGCCAGTGGCCCAGGACCATGTCCAGACAGATTTTTAATATCTGCAAGGATGGAGACTCCACAACATCTCTGGGAAACCTATTTTAGTGCTCCATCACTGTCACAGTAAAAAAGTGTTTCCTTATGTTCAGAGGGAACCTCCTGTGTTCAGTTTGTGCCCATTGCCTCTGGTCTTGGGCACCACTGAAAAGAGCCTGGCTCCTTCTTCTTTGCACCCTCCCTTCAGGTATTTATATACATTGATGAGATTCCCCCACAGCCTGCTCTTCTCTAGGCTAAACGATCCCAGCTCTCTCAGCCTTTCCTCATAGGAGAGATGCTCCAGACCCTTAGTCACCTTAGTGACCCTTCATTGAACTATCACCAGTATGACCATGTCTTTCTTGTACTGAGGAGCCCAGAACTGGACACAGTACTCCAGATGTGACCTCACCAGTGCTGAGTAGAGCGGCAGGATCACTTCCCTTGACCTGCCAGCAACACTCCTCCTAATGCAGCCCAGGATACCATTAGCATGTTTTGAGACAAGAGGACATTGCTGGTGGATGTTCAACTTGGAGTCCAACAGGAGCCCCAGGTTCTATTCCAACAAGCTGCTTTCCAGCTGGGTGGCCCCCAGCATATATTGGTGCATGGGGTTATTTCTCCTCAGGTGCAGGACTTTGCACTTCTCGCTGAACTTCTTCTGTTGGCCCATTTCACCAGCTTGACAAGGTGCCTCTGGAGGGCATCACAACCCTCCAGTGTATTGGTCACTCCTCCCAGTTTCATGTCATCTGCAAACTTGCTGAGGATACACTCTGCCCCATCATCCAGATCATTAATGGAGATGTTAGACAGGACTAGACCCAGTATTGATCCCTGAGGTACACTGCTAGTCTCTGGCCTCCAACTAGACTTTGTTCCACCGATCACCATCCTCCGGGCCTAGCCATTCAGCCAGTTTTCAACCCACCTTACTGTCTGCATATCCAACCCATAAATCAACAGCCTATCTATGAGGATCTTATGGGAGACAGTGTCAAAGGCCTTCCTGAAGTCCAGGTACACAATATTCACAGATCTCCCATCCTCTGCCAGGTCAATCACTTCATCATAGAAGTTTATCAAGTTGTTTAAGCATGATTCTCCTTGGTGAAGCCCAGCTGACTTCTTGTGATGATTTCCTTGTCCTTAATGTGCCTGGAAATCGTTTCTATGATTAGCTGCTCCATCACCTTCCTAGAGACTGAGCTGAGGCTGACCAGCCTGTAGTTCCCTGGGTTCTCCTTCTTGCTCTTCTTGAAGATGGGGGTGATATTTGCTGTCCTTCAGTCTTAGAGCACTTCTCCTAGTCACCATGACTGATGAAAGATTATAGAGAGTGGCCTTGCAATGACATCTGCCAGCTCCCTCAACGCTCGTGGGTGCATCCCATCAGGGCCCATGAACTTATGTATGTCCAGGCTGTGTAAGTGTTCCCTGACTTGTTCCACCAAGGGTAGATCTTCCTTGCTCCAGCCTTTCTCCCTGGTCTCTGGGATTCCTGAAGGCTGGTCTTATTAGTAAAGACTGAGACAAAGACGGCATTCATTTCAAAGGTAGGCTTTGTATTGTTATTCACACATACGGCAGTTTGTAAATTTGAGTCTAAATTGGATTTCTTGGTGTTAGCATAATGCAAAAAAAAACCCATAATGCTAGCTCTGGGTTTTTGTTCTACATTTCTTAATAAAACATAATATTAGTCCACAAAAAATCATAAAAATAAAACATATGTAAATTTATCAGTCATATCTACCTTTAGATATCGGAGGTAGTCTTCTCAAGACTCCTTTATAGTCAATGAAGGAAAAAGAAAGTTATTTTTATGACACAGTGCATCTGTCAAAATACGTGTACTTTAGAACGCATTCCACTTCAGGTGATTACTCAAACAAAAATCATAACTATCGAATTGTATATAAACTTAAAGCATAGCCATAGACAGTACTGCATTACACTGCATAATATTGAAAGATCTATACTCCAAGACTCATAAGTTTTTCTCAAAGCCTTTCCTTTAACTGTACACAAAAGAAATCCATGACTTTGTATCATTTTAATTAAAATATACATTACAATTTCTTTAAAAGTTCCCAGACATCTATAAAATTGTAAAATTTTCTACTGTTCTACAGAAGTCTACCAAGTAAACTACTAAGAAAAGTATGTAAGCTTTATGGCAAGCAAATTGTATTCTGGAAATTATATCACTTTTATCTTCTCAAAACCATCGGAAAAGTCATGGTGTTCAGGAACTGATACTTTACTACTAAATTTCTTTTTAATGTTAGAAGTGATAAATGACTAATATCCCCCGTTTAAAGACAATTTGAATCACTTAAAGTGTCTGCATTATTCAATTAAAAAGGAAATTAATCTAAGGAATCTACTTATCAACTTCTTAGCAATTATTTAACATCTATGCAATTAACAAAGATCTGTCTTTTGTTTGTTGCCTAAAACTGTAAGCATTCTTACATTGTGATGTAAGACAGCCTAGATCAAATCTGTAAGGTGCCATTCATTAGTCATTTATTCATTCACTGGGATATCAGAAAACAAAAAGTTTCACTTTAAAAGAACTGAATGCTTGTATTTGTAACACTGCTGATATTTTTGGAAACAGTACACATTCAACGTTTTTTACTAGGTCATTTTGATAAAGGTGTGCCAAATAGTTGAAGTTCTCAGCTTAGAAACTTCTGAAGCTTTTTCACTGAAGTGAGGAAAAGGAAACTAGAATTATTTTTGTAATTTGTATCACCATGCGATTGCCTTGTGGATTGGTTAATGTTGTTCAAAATTTGATATACTAAAGGAATATGAGCAAGATAAAGAATATAACATTAATTTACAGTAAGAATGAATGATGTCAATCTTGTCAAGACAAGCAAGTAAAAAACAAAAATAAAAGCTTGAAGGCAGCTAGGTATTCTAATAAAAATATTTACAGGAGTTTCCTCCTCCACTGTAGATTCAGCAGATTGCTTTGAGTTATGGCACTGGTATGAGGCTTTTTGCTGCAGTATTTATTTTAGATAATAACTATAGTCTCAAAGAAAGAAGTCAGAGAACTTAAACTAAAAATATTACTCAGCTAACCTAATGGCATTTTATGCTGATAGCGTACTATCCTAAATGGACTAGAACCCTTATTCAACGTGAGTGTATTGGCACTGGTATTTCAGAAATACCAAATAACAGCTTCTTCCTCAAATTTCAAAGTGATTCAAAATAAACATTTTAAAAAGAACTGAAGGAGAAAAGAAAAAAAAAGAGATTCTTTTTCTCAGCATCAACATAACTAATATTATGAGAATACTGACCATTGCTACTTAAAGTGAAACTTTCCTGGAGTTTTGTGCAAGAGAAAGAAGGAATATATTCCATAGAAGAAAGCAATTTATGATACCGTGCTTTGTGTCAGCAAAATATTTCCTAACTTCTTAATCAAAGTGATAGTCTATGCTGAAATGATGCAAAAACTCTTTAAATTTACATGAAACACTCTGTTGTACCAAGGTTATATTTAACCACTCTGTGTAAAACTATTGTTAATTATTAATATTTAACAAAAGAGTAAATAAAATAAAATAATCTTCTGCTCCCTACACTTTAAAAAAAAATTCTCATAGAATCATTTTTTCTTAAAATTAAATGCTAATATTCCTTTAAAATCAAGGGTAATTACTTAAAAGTGGTGAAAAAGGAATAGAAGCCAAATAGAATACTAATTAATATCATATTAATTGAAAATGAATAGAAATTTAAAATAAGCAGTAAATTCAGGAGCTTTGCTTAGTAAAGACTAGACATTTTACTGAAATAATTAGCACTCAGAGAAACACCACCAGCCCTTTACAGTAATGTGCACCTCCTTTAAACAAAAAGTAGCTAATTTTATTTTCCAGGCAATACATAATATATCTGCTATTTATTTTGTTAATGGTACAGGATGCATTCTACCACTTGAATCAGTTTTTATTTATTTTTATTTTATACTGTAGATTCCTGGTAGAAAAGGTGTAAATGTATGACATGTGATAAAAGACATCATGTACCATAAACAAGAAGTTTCATGCTGTAAAAAAATACAGATTATGTGAGAATTATGGCACAAAACCTCTCCATACCTGCATAATCTATTATAATATTGGAGATCTGCTGATTCTAGAAATGCTGGTGATGAGGGCATACAGAAATAGCTGGTCTCTGCCCCTTCTCATACACTTAGTTACATTAAAGCTGCAACTATGCAATATACTTTTGTAACAGATATTTTGGATGGAGGTGGTATGAATATGGAAGGTAGCCATTTATAGAAAATAGTGAAAACAGATTTAATAGAGAGTTCAGCACCTCTATTAAAATTATGACAAGGGTGGATAACCCATGATGAAATAAGCACTGTGACAATAATGGCAGCTTACTCAAGGAAGTGCTAAAAACTTCTGTTGTTCCTATCCTATTGTAACCTAAAAGTTATTTTCAGATTTTGATGCAACGAAGCCATGTTTATTAAAAATGTTACGAATCTTTAGATTTTATTTAAAACTAGAGAATAGAATCACAGAATCCTAGAATCATATAATCATTTAGGTTGGAAAAGAACTTTAAGATCATCAAGTCCAACTGTTAACCTAAAACTGCCAAGTCCACCACTAAACCATGTCCCTAAGCACCACATCTACCCGTCTATTAAAGACCTCCAAGGATGGGGACTCAACGACTTTCCTAGGCAGCCTGTTCCAATGCTTGACAACCCTTTTGGTGAAGAAATTTTTCCTAATATCCAACCTAAACCTCCCTGGTGCAACCTGAGGCCATTTTGTCTTGTCCTATGATTTGTTACTTGAGAAAAGAGACTGACCCCCACCTCACTACAACCTCCTTTCAGGTAGTTGTAGAGAGTGATAAGGTCTCCCCTGAGCCTCCTTTTCTCCAAGCTAAACAACCCCAGTTCCCTTAGCTGCTCCTCATAAGACTTGTGCTCTAGACTCTTCACCACCTTCTTTGGACACACCTGAGCACTTCAATGTCTTGTAATGAGGGGCCCGAAACTGAACACCCCCAGGTCTTTTTCCACTGGGCAGCTTTCCAGCCACCCTTCCGCAAGCCTGTAGTGTTCCATCGGGTTGTTGTGATGCAAGTGCAGGACCCAGCACATAGCCTTCTTGAATCTCATACAGTTGGCCTCAGCTCATTGATCCATCCTATCCAAATCCCTCTGTAGAGCCTTTCTGCCATCCAGCAGATCAACACCCCCACCCAACTTGGTGTCACCTGCAAACTTCCTGAGGGTGCACTCCATCCTCTCATCCAGATCATTGATAAAGATATTAAACAGAATTGGCCCCAGTACTGAGCCCTGGGAAACACCACTTGTGACCTGCCACTGACAGGATTTAACTCCATTCACCACAACTCTTTGGGCCCAGCCATCCAGCCAGTCTTTTACCCATAGAAGAATATACTCATCCAAGCCATGAGCAGACAGTTTCTCCAGGAGAATGCTGTGGGAAATGGTATCAAAGGCTTTACTAAAGTCCAGGTAGACAACAACCACAACCTTTCCCTCATCCACTAAGCAGGTCACCTTGTCATAGAAGGAGGTCAAGCAGGACCTGCCTTTCATAAACCTATGCTGACTGGGCCTGATTGCCTGGTTGTCCTGTATGTGCCGCATGATGGCACTCAGGATGATCTGCTCCATAACATTCCCTGTCACCGAGGTCAGGCTGACAGGCCTGTAGTTCCCCGGATGCTCCTTCCAGCCCTTCTTGTAGATCGGCATCACATTCACTAACTTCCAGTCAACTGGGACTTCCCCAGTTAGCCAGGACTGCTGATAGATGTTGGAAAGTGGCTTGGTGAGCACCTCCATCAACTCCCTCAGTACCCTTGGGTGGATCCCATCCAGCCCCATAGGCTTGTGTGTGTCTATGTGGTGTAGCAGGTCACTAACCATTTCCCCTTGGATTATGGGGGCTTGATTCTGCTCCCTGTCCCTGTCTTCCAGCTCAGGGGGCTGGGTACCCTGAGAACAACTGGTCTGACTATTAAAGAGTGAGGCAAAGAAGGCATTAAGTAGCTCAGCCTTTTCCTCATCCTTTGTGGCAATGGTCCCCCCCGCATCCAATAAAGGATAGATTCTTCTTAGCTCTCCTTTTGTTGTTAATGTATTTATAGAAACATTTTTAGTTGTCTATTATGGCAGTAGCCAGTTTAAGTTCCAGCTGGGCTTTGGCCCTTCTAGTTTTCTCCCTGTGTAACCTCACGACATCCTTGTAGTCCTCCTGAGTGGCCTGCAATAAGGGAGAGGAAGGCATAAAGTGGGTGAACTTGTTTATTGCACCTTCATTTCAGATACATTTTTTGAAAGCTCTTAGATAAAATAGAAGCCAAAGTTAAATGAGGTCATAATAATTTCTGCCACTCTAATGCTAAGGATAATTAAATACAAAAAATAGTATCTTGATTTGTTCACTGTTCAGAGCTGCTATGAGATACTCAAATTTTAGGCAGCAAAGTTCCACACTATATGGGTGCATACATACCCATTTATATCCCCAAAATGCCAAAATATGAGTGGTTAGATACCTAAAATTTATCTAAAATCCTAAAGCACTCAAGGTGCCTTATCTATGCTCCTGCATCTAATACAGCACTAAGTTGAGCTTAAAAGCTGATATCTATCTTTTACACAGTAAGAGGGTGATCAGATCAATTGCCTAGAGTATAGGACATCCAGATTAAAAACAAACAAACAAACAAACAAACTTATTTAGATTGACAAATATCCTCTCTCTCTTGCAGGAGAAGAGACCAAAAACTGCTCTCTAGAAAAGCATGATTCAGGTTCCCTCTCCATGCTTCCTTGAAAGGCCGAAGGTAGTAGATGGGAAAATAATACAACATTTACAGGACCAGAAAACATCATCATGAAGAGGGAACTTTACTGTTGAATGTACTGATGCGGTCAGTTTTCCGAAAAATAAAATTCTCAGATGTGAACCTTGTTCCAGGGCTAAGACACAATGCCGCTACTGCTTAAAATCAGCTTTTGAAATTTAATTTCATGTTTAGTTGCAAAAATTCACCTGGAACTGCCACTCTGAACAGTGCTTAGCTGCTGAATATTTTGTTTTGAGCACAGTTGTGCAAAACTAGTAGGGAACAATAAAATAAGAAAGAGTGTATCTTAGGATTATATTTGTAGTACTAATGAAGTTCTTCTTAGTTGAAAATGAGATTTCATAAAGTGCTTTTTTGGGGTAATGACCAGTTGCGTTCCAGGGGACACAAATTTAGTATGGACAACCTCCTGTGGTGGAAAAGTATTTGTGTAAACATCTTCATGAATCACATGCAGTTTATGTGCATGCACTCTCATATAACATATACACATATAGGTTGTAGCCATGCATATGAATCCAAAGCATTCAATGTAAATATTAATGTATTTTTTGATCCCCTTAAGGAAAGCACTGTCATATGTTGAATTTTTCACTCTTATTTTAAATTCTCAATATTCTTAAAATATTGAGAAAAATTCTAAAAAAAAAAAATAAAAAATAAATATTTCTTGTTAAGAAGTATCCTAGGAAAGATATTCTTCAGTTGTTACAGCTAAATATTTTAGAACTTGTGTTCCTATATGAAAATTTATAAAAATCGTGAAACATAAATCAGTACTTTTTATTTCAACAAATACTTAATGCAATGTTGAACTGAAGGTTTTTCAATGTTATTATTTTTATCTATAAATTCTTTCTAGTTTTGGTTGTTGTGTTTTGTTTTTTTTTAATTAAGAAGAATCATAAAATTATATCCTTGCCTCAATGAACATTTTGTTATACTATATATGTAGAAAAGTCTCAACAGAAGAGGTGAAAGAACCGCTTCTGTTTTACCTTGTTGAGTCCTGTTTTTAAGCAGGACCTGAGTTTGATTCTTCCCTGGGAGATACCAGATAGAAGCTAAGTTGTGAGCAGTGTAGAAGAGCAGTACTGCAAAAAGAGCTTGTGAAGTTTGGTAACACTAGGTAAAACTTAGCAGGGATGAAATAGATCTCAGTGCTTCAGCTCTGACACCTAAGTGTGTTAAGTAGCTTTCTCTTGTTATTAATCTGCTAGTTTGTAATGCAAAATACTATAAAATAGATCAAAAAGATAACTGCACAATTTACATCAGCATAACCAAAATGAGGTGGTTTTAACATTTAAAGGTAAAGTGTGAAATGAGCATTCGAGCACTCTCCTAGACATCAACAGAGTAGGGGGCATTATAAGTGAGTTTCCTAAGTACCTACTTTGCTGTTGGTTTGGTATGAGTAAGAGATATCACTCTGTTCTCTGGTGAAATTGTGTATTGTTAAAACTGCATATAAGTGTTCCCTAAAAAAAAGGAAAAACTCCAATTTCTCATTTAGTAACTTTAGTGAATTCTGTGCTATCTGATGTTCAAAAGAAAAATCACTCTGTATCCCCTATTGTCTAACAGAATCACAAATGGATTAAGCTGTTTATCTCTCTCTTCCACTGGCTTGCCTAGCTTACTTGTTTGTCCGTTCTACTGAAAAGAAATTGATCTGGTGACTGAATATTTATATGCAGTCATTCTGTCTTTACATCCAGACAGGACAGGACAGGACAGGACTCATTCTACTAAATTTAGACTTCTATAATGTGCGTCCCTATATTCAGGCTAGTTCCCCTAGGCTTCCATTATTCTGAGTGAAAATAGGCTCTTTTAAAATAAAATTCACCTCACCCTAAAAATAGGTCAGATATATTGCTCCTTAGAAGTGCCTGTTTCCCTTCATTAATTATAAAGGAAGGCCTGGTGATTAATTCAGATGAAGACATTTAGGCCATAGATATCTGATGGTTCAGTTACCTAAACATTGGTGTCTGGCAACGTTTAAGATGCCCTAGGTTATCCAAGGGCACAAGTACAAAACTGGAAAGTATAACACAGGGCTCATGAGAGATGCCAGCCCTTCTAAAGTGGGAGCTGAAAGCTAGACAGGGTTCATTAAGAAATCTCACGAGCTGTTTAAGAAACTTCATCAAGTCCCATGGGTGTTTTCAGTTCCAGATCAGCCGTCTGTAGTTGAATATCTATAGTATATGGGAAGTAACCATTCCACTAAACCTAATTTAGTTAAGTATACTTTATCAACTGTACAGCTGACTCCACAGGCTGTATTAACGATACATACAATAACGGAAGTTAAAAATTCCAATCCCAGGCCATTACTTACATTTAAACACCTAAATTTATGTGTTGGCAATCTGGATGTAAATTTAACCCCTGAAGTGTGATAAAATTAATCATACTTCAAGTGTGTTGATTGCAAATAGATCAACCCTATTTAAATCCATATATCTACCTTGTACACATTTCAAATTAAGCTAAATAAATATTTTCTTAAATATTTCTGGAAAATTCCAGCAAGTTTTAGTAGGTAGTTCATTGTTCACATGCTGGAACAGTAGACACAAGCTCTTAGATTCCACTTCTGAATTAGAATGTCTTTAAGAAAGGTCATCAAGATATGGCCCAGTTGAGATACAAACTCTGAAAATCATCTTTATTAACCAGTGACACCCAAGCAATTAAGAAAGGGCAAATACATGTGACGAAAAGAAAGTAGGTGACTTGAGTGAGCACTGGAAACTATATCAAGAATTATTTAATTAGCTAGTTAAACATACTTAACTAATCAGGCTTTTCTTACACAATTTAAGTCTTCTTCCTACAACATTCTGCCTTCTCTGCCTTTGTACATTCATTATCTCCCTTTTCTACTGTTTCTCCTTACTTTACATCCATTTTCTCCCCCTTTATGTTGCTGCTGGGAACTCCCATACAGGTGTACATTTCAGCTTTCTCCTTGTTTACTTTTTGCACTATTTTGGATTTCGCTCTTATTCTCAAATATTCTAAATCTCTTTTTACTTTAGCTTCATAATAAGGTCTTCCATTGTTCTTTCTCCCTTGCTTCTTGGAACTCTGGCAAATCCTCTTCATTATTTGTTTCAAGTGCTTTTCCTTTTATTCCTGCAGTCTTTCTAGGTTCATTTCAATCATTCTTTACTAACACCTGATCTTATAAATAATCTGATTTTAACAGATAATACTGTTTGATGTGACTAAGCAAATCCTTCTCAAAAAAACAAACTGCCTGAGAATCTGGATCCATGCTATAGCTGTATTATCAAACTGTAGTTCTCTCTTTGTTATATGTTTTTTGTCAAACTTTCTCTATATATTGGTAAATGATACAGCTATGATACCTTTCTGTTTTTTTGAAAGTAAGGATAAAAAATTATTATTGTTCAGATGTCCTGATTTGATAACTTCTAGTTTCCTTATTTGTTTTTAATAAAGCAATATTTATTGTTTCTCCCTTTCTTTTACACACACGTATACATTTGAGTGAGAGAATATATCCATTTAATTGAAGCCATCTGTCAGTAGCAGAACAAAAATCTAAAACTAATGAAGTAGTACATGCTTTAAATATGAGCAGCATCTTCCCTGATGACAATGCCATTCTTTAACAGCTCTGAAATATTTTCTATGTGTACTGAATCTATAGTGTCAGAAGAATACTAAATATTAGGAAAATGGTACAATACTAAATAAATCTACTTCAAACAGATGAGAATTCAGGGAAAATAACAGAAAAAAAAAAAAAAGCTTCTTAAATTACAATGAAGTTTATAGTCTCAAATGAATAGCTAGAAAACTGTGTTACCTCTCGTGGGCCAAATTGTGTTCAGAGCTACTCTAGCATCAATTTGAGGTAATCCCCAATGAGTTCAACAGAGTTACTGCATTAAAAAGATTAACACAACAAAATAAAAACATTATACTTCTTTGGGTTATTAGTGCATTTCTTTTTACCAGAACATGTTGTAATGAGTTTCTCCTTGATATTCTCACACATAATTTCAGTATTGTTTTCTGAAATACTAAGAAAGGCTGGATTTCCTGTCCTGTTTTGAATTTGAAAGAAGAGTCTCAGGAGGTCAGATACTGTCTCCATTGCAGACTTTATGTTCATTTTCGGCTTCCCCAAAAAAATAGGCACAGGTTGCATACATGTAGAACTGCAGCTTATAATGTTTTCAAAAAAGCATTAAAAATACCCAAGTCCCTTCTATTTCTCATGAAAAACTAATCATAAAGCAGTTCTTCTTTGTTCTTACCTTTTTCAGCCACAATGTTCTTACAGAAAATATTTGACTGGAAAATATTAATTATCAAAAGCTTTCACAGAGAACACATTGTCTACCAAGGGTAGAAATAGAACAAAGAAGCACTGACCCATTATCCAGTCTCAAACAAAGATGACTTGCACATGCTTGGGTGTTCCTTAAGTATTAGGAAAATGTATCCCAATACTTCCCAGGAATAACTTCCCCCTTTTTAGTGGTATCTCAAGGATTTTCCTTAGTAGAAGAGGCATATGCAAATATAATTGTCTCACTTAATTTTAGTTGTCTATGGTAGTAATATCTAAATCTAAGCTAGTCACCCTTTTAAATCAAGAGAGAAATAAGAACTTTTTAGAGTGTAATACATCTTTAGATGACCATTTTAGGAAGAAGTGAGTTGCACTCTAAAGCTAGATATACACAGTTGGCGAGATGAATCCCACATAAGAATTTTTCATTAATTTCTTTTCAGGTAATGTGTCTAAATGTTTATTGATTTCTGGATTTTAGCATTTGTGTTTCTGTCATCTCAGAGTCTATTTGAAAAAAAGTCTATTGGATGTGTTAATTTGGAATAGTGAACGTGTTTATTAAAAAAATAAACTTTCCCACAAACAAACCCACTAATTAATTAAAATTACAGAGAATTCACCTACTATCAATCTGATACAGAAATATGTATCTTAGAGCCTCTTATTTGCTGTCTTTATTGCACAAAACCAACACGCTCTATTTTTTATTCTTTTGATAATTTCTGCAATGCAGATACAAGTTCATGTTCTTAAATCTTTGCAAGATAAGTTTTTGAATAATTAGCTTTTGAGAGGGCTAGAGTGACCACAAATATGAACAGCATGTAACACAAAACTGTATTTCCACTTGCACTTGTGTTTGACCCCAACCACCATTGTGTTTGATACACTTGTGTTAGACAGAAAATTGGTTGTTTCTATAGTTACTATTATTTCTCAGTGACACTCTGTAAGAAACGCTGTTACCATTTTACACCAAAGGGATAGTTTTAATGAAGATGTAGTCATGTAGGATAGTTTATTAGCATGAAATGTATTAGGTAGGATCAATTTTATGAAAAAACAAGCAAACAAAACAACCACAAAATAGAAACCAAAATCCAACTAATAAATTTAACCCAATATCTATATTTAATTTTATGATAAAGATGAACATCCAGTAGACTAAACATCAATATATGAAACTGATAGACAAAATAATCTAGTACCTTGAAAAGTTATTAATTCCTGTGTGTGTACAGTGAAAGCGCATTTTCATTGTCTGCATACCAAGTGATTCAGATATTCATTCATCATTTATTTGAAGCATTTCTAAAAATATCTGAAGACAGACAGGGTTCCCCCTGAAAAAAATCATCCAGAACTCCAAACAAGGATAAATCTTGGTACTGCATCTTATTTATATTGTAAATTATTTTCATTTTACGTGAAAAAATTGAAATATGCCTTCTGCCTTTCTGTCCACATATGTATGTATGTATGTATGTATATAAACTACAGTCTCCCAAGGAATGGTATCTCAAACATTTTGCATGTTAGTAAATGCCAATCTATTTCAGGTTTCTATAAATGAACAATATTATTGAAAATATAAATTCCCCTATCTAAACTGCATGATGATATTTACAGTAAAAGAAGCCTTTTCAATGTTTAAAATATCCTAGTACAAGTATAATTTTAGTTAATGATGTCTTAAGTCATTTCTTTTCAGCCACAAGCTTAGTTTTCATAGCTCTGCAGGAGAGCTAGCATAAAGAACCACTGATTCTGACTTTAACCTTGGAACACAATTGCAATAGAAATATTAAAGGTTGGAGCTGTAATTTCTCTAACATAGACATGAAGGAGAACAGCAAAAAACACAAGGATTCCTACCTCCTTCAGATGTCCAGAGGTTATGTACTTCTAAATTCACAGTGCACAAGAGAGTAGAAAAATCTGATGTGGAGATATTCTACTGTGAAGAAGGGGGATGAAGTGGATTTGCATTCCTTGCAAAAAAAAGAAACTTTGTTTTCTCCTTTGCAGGCTTGCAGAGAACAGGAGAAAACTGAAAGAACATGCAGCTGCTGTTACAGATAATTCTCAGATTATTCCTTTCTGCATGTAAGAAGCACACTGAAAGCAATTCTGCTTCAGAAGTCTGACAGTATCTACTGTAACTCAGTATTCTGAGGGCAAATTTCTCCATGATTGTGGTTGATCATAAGAGCACAGCTTAACCCCATACAGAAAGTAAAATGTCTAATCGTCAGTCTCATATATTATTTTTCTCTTCCTTTCCTCTTTCAGATCATATTTTATTTTGTTGTTATAACCAAAAACCATTGAGAGATCAAATGATTTTGCCTGTTGAATTCACATTCCCAAGCCCATTTCATTTTCAGTCTATTTTTCTGTAAAAGTCCAATGACATAAAATAGAAACCTTCACAGTTCCACTGCATGGTGAGTAAAGTAATACAGGCATTGAGTCCCAGGTATTTGCAGGTAATCAGCCCATTTGATATTCCAGAAGAAAAATCAATAATAATCAATATCTGATGTTTTGTTATTGTGGCTATTCCATGTTGCTAGTCAGTGTTCATTAGCAGTGCAGCCAAAAAAGTAAATCTATCATTGTATTTCCCTGTAGTGTGCTGTTACTGGAATAAATACTACCTACTCTCCACGACAAAGAAAAATCTAGTAAGTGTCATAATTTTTTTTTTTTTCTCTTTGTTTGTTGAATAAAACAATTAGTGTAACTTGTCTGTGTTAACTTAAAGTTTACTGACAAAAATAATATTAGTACTTCAAATGTTTGAATTTCTGGTAGACAAGTAAAAAATATTGACTATGAATGACTTGATCTTTCTATGAAATGAGAGGTCATTATTCTTTTGTTACTGAATACCTCGATAATGACATTTTATGTTCAAATATACATATGAATGATATGACAATAATGCTTATTTTTCTGTTCCTCTATTTCTGAGAGGAAGAAAGAGAAATTTAGGCTATTGACCTGATTCCTTTTGATACTGTGTTAACTCAGAAAAAAACTAATATACAGTGAATAACTTCAGTGTGAATATTTTTGCCTTAAATTATTTTTAGTAGTTATTCTTTGTAAACAATTATAGTGTGAAGGACGGACTTCATCTCTGTACCTTGAGAATATATTTAAGCTGTCTGTTACACTGACAATTTATAGATGCTGTGGACTTTCAGAACCACAAAACCACTGCATGATTATTGTCCATAATAATCTATGCAGCATTATGTTACAATTTTTACCTGACGAAAAGATTTCTTTTCTTGAAAAACCCAGTAGTTTTACCTTTTGCTGCTCCTGATTACTCGGAAGACATACCTGGAAAAACTTCAGCAGATTAAGATGGAAAGCAGCACAGTGGTGCCCCTTTCCTGAGCAGCATCTCTTTCTCCAGCTTTCATTTTGCTTCCTGACATTTACTCGACTTCAAGGCGGAGCTAATACACTTTTGTTTGATTCAAATTTTATAAGCAAAATAATTTTTCTCTGCACATATATCTTATTTGATATCATTGGCAATCAAAAGCAAATAAACAAACTCCAGGGCATCAAAAATATTTATGCAGTTGACCAAAATGTTATGATGTTTGATTGATAAGAAATACTTTAAAAATGGGTGTTTTGCTATTGAATTCTAGTAGGTATACTTTTATAATACATTTTGTAAAGTTTTGCTGAGATTTAGAGAGTTATTTTCTTGTAGTTATTTTTTTTAGAGAAGAGTCATTATTCCTCAGAGTTACTCTCAGGATATTATGTTATCTTCATGAACATAAGGGAAATCCTTACCTCCAGGAATTTATGAAAAAAGATCTTTTTTTCTATGGTGTTTAACCTCAGTGCAGCTGTAATGATTATATAACTAATCTGAATCAGATGCAGCATCCTTACATGGAAGGGGACAGTATGCCCTATATCAAAGTCTGCACTAGTTTTAAGGATAATACTAGAATTAACTAAATATTGCTGTCATAAATAGTTAGTAGTTTCTGGTTGGGGGGGGAGTTTTTTCATATTTGATAGGATGGGATATTGATTAGCAGAATGTATTGACTCAATCTGTACCTCCTGTCTGCTGCTTAGCATCCAAAAACTTTGATATATGGAAATGAATTCTGCAAGAATGACTTTTTTTTTATTACCTTTCACCAGGAAATAGCTAGGCTTTTTTGTAAGTCTGCCTATTGGTAGGATACATTCAACAAAAAAGAAAAACATGGAAAAGGTCAGCTGAATTTAAACGTACCCATTAAGACTGTTTTTTTTTTTTTTTTTCCCGATCATACAAGTTGTAACAAAGAACTTTAACAAACAGTTTGAATCTTTTATGTCTCTAATTTGGATTGGTGGTGTTCATGCACACTACTCAGCAGCTTGTCCTTTTCTGATTCAGAAAGAAGTTTTCATTATCTTGTCCAAGTGCTGAAAAAAAGCTTCTTTTAGAAAACTGCTTCAAAAGTACACACATTTGTCGTATAAATAATGCTGTCTTAATTAGGAACTGCTGTTACCATAGTAAGACATTACATCCACACACATTTTCTCTCTCTCTCTGCATATTTATAGACACATAGAATTTGCAGGTACATCACCAAACACAAGTCTTTACCCCTGCTTCCACATTGCTGTTTGCCTTCCTGACACAAGAAAATTAGTCCTGGAGTATTTTACAATGTGTATAGGCCTCCACTAGTCCATACCTTCTGTTATGGAAAAGCCTCTGCACCTTGCCCTGTCAAATACAAAACTTTCTGTTTGAGAGGGTTTAAGGACAGTAAAGGTACTTTAGATGGCAATGAAGTAGAAAAATACTAGATCTGCCCTCAGTTTGAGTTTTCTTTACATTTTGAAAACAATGGAAAAAGATGTAACTGCAACTGGAAATCAAACATAAGAACATTAAGCAATATAAGCTTAAAATATTCATTTGTCCATTAAATATGTTACTCTTATTTTGTAATTGACTAACATTAACATGATAATTCTTCTGTAGTTGGAAGCCAATCAACAGGAATTAAGAATAATCATAATTAAAAAACAAACAAACAAACAACAAAACACAAACACACGCAGAAAAAAAAAATTAAAATTAATTAGTGATCATAGCATAAAAGACGTCATATTCTATTTTATACTATGTGAAGAAGCATGGTGCAAAGATGCTTGAATGAATGCCTGTTGGTCACCAATGCAAGTGAGCTGATTGGTGACATCAAGATTGATGCAGCCTGGGCTGCAGTGATCATGCACTGGTGGAGCTTACAGTCCTAAGGGGCATGGGTCAGGCGAAGAGTAAAGTCAAGACCCTGAATTTTAGGAAAGCAAACTTCCAGCTGTTTGAGTGAATCAATAGGATCTCCTGGGAAATGACCCTCAGTGACAAGGGAGCTGTGGTGGGTTGACGCTGGCAGGACTCCAGGTGCCCACCAAAGCTGCTCTATCACTCCTCCTCCTCAACTAGACAAGGGAGAAAAATATAACAAAAGGCTCACGGGTCAAGATAAGGACAGGGAGAGATCATTCACCACTTACCATTACAGGCAAAAGAAACTCAACTTGGGGAAATTAGTTTAATTTATTGCCAATCAATTCAGAGAAGGGTAATGAGAAATAAAAACTAAACTTAAAACACCTTTTCCCCACCCCTCCCTTCTCCCGGGCTCAAATTTACTCCCAATTTTCTCTACCTCCTCCCTGCCAACAGTGCAGGGGGATGGGGAATGAGGGTTGCAGTCAGTTCATCACGCGTTGTCTCTGCCGCTCCTTCCTCCTCAGGCGGAGGACTCCTCACACTCTTCTCCTGCTCCAGCATGGGGTCCCTCCCATGGGAGACAGTCTTCCACAAACTTCTCTAACATGAGTCCTTCCCATGGGCTACAGTTCTTCATGAACTGCTCCAGTGTGGGTCCCTTCCACGGGGTGCGGTCCTTCAGGAACACCATGCTCGGGCATGAGTCCCCCATGGGGTCACAAGTCCTGCCTTCAGAAGCAAACTTCTCCAGCGTGGGCTCCTCTCTCAGTGGGTCCAGAGGTCCTGCCAGGAGCCTGCTCCAGTGTGGGCTTCCCACAGGGTCACAGCCTCCTTCAGACACATCCACCTGCTCCAGCGCAGGGTCCTACATGGGCTGCAGGTGGATATCTGCTCCACCGTGGACCTCCGTGGGCTGCAGGGGGACAGCCTGCCTCACCATGATCTTCACCAAGGACTGCAGGGGAATCTCTGCTCCGGTGCCTGGAGCACCTCCTCCCCCTCTTTCTTCACTGACCTTGGTGTCTGCAGAGTTGTTCCCCTCACTTATTCTCGCTCTTTCTGGCTGCAGTTGCTCAGGATTTTTTCTTCCCCTTCTTAGATACATTATCACATTATTCTTAGATACATTACCACTGTCATTGATTGGCTTGGCCTTGGCCAGCGGCAGGTCCATCTTATAGAAATATGTGTCACTGACCCATCAACTTGTATATTTTTAATGAGCTGTGTCTGACATAGGGGAAGCTTCTAGCAGCTTCTCACAGAAGCCACCCCTGTAGCCCACGCTGCTACCAAAACCTTGCCATGCAAACCCAATACATAAATTCTGTAGATGTCTAAGAAGGAACAGCTTTCTGGTAAAGTAGCTAGACAATTTCATCACTTTGAAGTTCTCACTGAATATTTCTGTGTAATAGTACAGTGCATTTAATTTTCAGAATTTTTGTTCTGTCTCACTGATCTTTGCAAGATTTCCATTTATGAAAATTAATCAATTGACTAGAAAAAAATTATTCAAATTTTAATATTATCAATCATCACTTTTATGGAATACAGTGATATTCCTTTCTCACTAAACTAACTCTAGTTTAAAAGTTTCTCTTTTCAAGTGACCATGCAAGATATTAGGAAAGGGGTTGCTGTATAGAATGAAAGGGATTCGTAATATTAAGTTAGAGATATTAGAAAAGTGGCCAGTTTGAAAAAGTCCATTAAGAAAATTCTTGTTAAAAAAAGATCTTCAAAATATTTCAAAATATTTAAGTAAATATAAGGTCTTTGTTTAGTTTATTTTTAGGTGCTAAAATACTATTTGCATTTTAAACAGAAATACTTTTCTATCATAGCTGGGTAATTTCATTATGTTTATTTCAAAATCTTTAAGTCAAGAAGCTCATTGGAATTTACTTTTTTTATCCAAAGGAAGAACTTTACTTTTTATAAAATATATTTTTTCACTGCCTATGCTTGGATTACTGTCAGCTCCCAGCTGACCATCCCTCGTAGCATAGCCTGTACTTCCTGCTCTCTGACTGCGGTGATGCATTCCCCCCCTGCTTTCATCTTGTGCACCTGGCAGAGCATAGGAAGTAAAGCTGCTTTACAAGCTCAGTAACTGCCAGCAAAATTTGGCCTTTCTGTAAAGAGTTTGTCCGTTAAACGTCTGTTGGCCGTATCAGAAACTCTTACGTGGCTGAGGTGGGAGCAGCCCTGTCTGTACCAGGGAGGCAGCCCTGACAACCTTGGAACATATTTTTCATCTGTACTAGTTGCCACCTGGTAGCCCTGGGGCCTATCTTATGTAGGCTGTAACTCAGGAGGATCTGTACCAGCATCACTGGAATTTTTGAGAACTTCAGTAATCTTAAACACGGGCTGTGTAAGTAAAATGGAAATTTACTGATGCCTAAAGTCAATCATCTCATGACCCTATAAACAGTGGTACCAAGTGAGACCCTTTGAGCTCTCCTGGACCACAGCGGGCTGCACCAGAATCTCCCTCTGAGTGGGACGCAAAGTTTGCATACAGAGGCCTAACAACAGGACGTGGGCTGATCTCCGGTGCTCTTTGCTCCTTGAGGTTCGACTTTCACCTGTTGAGATAGTCATTTAAAGTGAGTATTTCACTAAACCCAGGGGGAATTTTTACAGGTGCCTTTATCTGTGCATATTTCAATAGGTACCTTCATCTATGCATATTGTGTGTGTGTGTGAATCGATTCAAATATTGTAGTAGACCTCATTTAATCACTTTGTAGATGCTAGATTAATTAATGATTAGTTATTGTTTAATTCTTGTGATTCTCTCCTTGTTGCAAACAAACCATAAGCTGCTGCTAAACATATGTAATCCTTAGACGTAAACCGTTGACCAAGTCTGAAACTAGGATTGGATCCAGCTGCACCTAGGCTCCTCTCTGAGAAGGAGTTTAGAAAGCAAGGGAGTCCATTCTGAATCTCGTGACTCAATGGGAGGGCCCCCTTTTCCTCCTTTCATTTTCTTTGAACTCAATTTCCTCTTTCATTCTCTTTATATATATATATATATATATATATTCCATTCATTTAATAAGTAATAGAGTGAACCTTGCCATCGAACTTTGTTAAATCACACTTTTATAGATTTCTATTAAAGTCACTATTTGCAAATATCTTTGACGGTGATTCTTTGAGTGGCCTAATCACTCATCTGTGACACTGACACAGCCCTAGTTCTGATATAAGCTGTTCAGTGTGATTTATTTGTGAAGGTGAAAGGACTTTTCAGAATAATTATGTGGAGAACTATATCAGTATTTGGATCTGGGATGAGTTATAATGTAAATTGACTTTAGAAATAAAAATTGCCACAAAATCTTAAGAAATATGTTCATATCTATAATTCTCACTGCTACACCCAAGTATTACCTTCTTCACCTGTTAATAATCAGTAATTACCTCACTACCCTGGCAAAGGTAAAAAGCAAAAGCTTTTCAGAGTATAGGTTGGAGTTCTGACAACTACAGCACAGATCAATAACACTATGTAGAATTTGGTTTGATAGAGGATCTACCATTAGCTCCAGCAGCCTGAGTAATGTGTGTTGATCTTCTGATTTCCTAAATCAAGAAATGTCTGTAATACCTCTTATACTAGGACTAGATATAATATATTTTCAAATCATATAAACCTTCCAAGCATAGGCTTGAACTGGAATCACTCACATTCCCCGTTCTGTCACAGACAACTTACACTACCTGCCTTTCTCCACTCTTTTACTTTGTATGCTCCCCAAGACAAAGACCCTAGGTCCTTTTTTTCATGACTTGATGTTCTTCCATAACTCTGAGCTACAGGTGTAGATGTGGATATTCAGCAAGAGGTCAAGTAGCAGCAGCAGCTCATTTTATTATAACATACCGGATTGAACTGGTCTAGGTCATAATAGAAATAAATTAATGAAAGTATAGGTTTTAATAAGAAAAACCATATGGGTCTCTGGATATGTGGGGTTTTTTTCCCAATACTACTGATTTCATTTAATATAATTTTATTCACCTGTTTGACCAAGATGAGTATGACTTTCCTTGGGTTTTTCAGAAATAAATGGATGGACATGGCGATTATTTGAACATGTGAACACATCAATGAGGGAAAAAAAAAAAAAAAAGAAAACCAAACCCAAAATAATCACTGTGCAAAAAGATAGACATGGTAGGAGGAGAGATAACCCATCAACTTTATATATTTTTCTTGTAATTCTCCTTAAAGACAAAGACATTTAAGGTGTCAGATGTCAGACATTTTCAGTTCCTTGCTACACTGAAACCCTCAGCTCTTCATGGCGGCAACCTGGGAATTAATCCTTCAGCCCTGTAAAGACTCAGCATGTGTGCTTTTTGTCTGTTTAGCATTTTCTTTTTCCAGCTGACAGCCATGCAAGGCAGACAGAGAGAAACTCTCTTTCCCTTGCACACATATACATATACATCTGGGATACTCATCATAACTCTGAGAATCCTCTGCCTTGCTTCACATTATCAGCATATGGAAAAAAAAGTCAAATATAATAAACTGCATTCTCAGATCATGGAGGTAAAGCAGGATGTACTTTCTGAGAGAAGGTGTATCAAGAACCCTGTTTAGACTTCTGCAAATAAAAAAGATGCTTGAAGGGGGAGGTGTCCTGGTAAACATTGATGAATGTGACCTTTAACTGAAATAAGTCCTACATATTTTATTATTTGGATGTCAAAAATAAATAAATAAAAGAAGGATCACATAAAGAGTAAGTGATCCTATATAATGATACAAGTACTTGAATTCTAAAATTCAGAGTACAGAGAGGAGGTTTGTTTGCTTTTCAAGAAAAGAAAATAAAGGGGGAGAGAAATTTAAAATCATACCTATCCCAGACACTTTAATAAAAGTAAGCCTTTAGACTGTTTCACATTTTACTTACTACAATTTGCAAATGACTGATTACAGTGAAATTTTAAGGGAGAAAACCAGGACAAGAGCTGTAGGGGTGAACCAGTTCATAAAGAACAGAATGTTTGAAGTAGAATTAGTGGAATATAACCTGTTAAATATAGATTCCTAAAATAGGTACCATTTCACTGATATTTTGAAAAACTGGGGGAAGTGAGATAGGCAGGGCACATGAGGCATCCAGTCTGCATCAGGTATGGAACTATACAGACAATAAAGGTCATTAGCTCCAGTCAAGACTTGTAGAAGAAACACTTGTTTGGAGAATTTATATATTTATTGACTGTAATTCCTCCAGAAGGTTCTTCAGTTGATTTTGGAGATTACTATTTTGTTTTCCTTTTTTTTTGTCAGACAGCCTACCATAAATAGGTAACTTCATGTATTATGTTAAAGTTGGCAGAAGCCTGGGTCTAATATAACAGATGGTCACGGGCTGTATTCCAGAGCAGCATTTTATAGTAATCAATGGATTTGAAACCAAAACCAAAGAGTAACGGAATGAAGACCTGCCACCCCAAATCTTTCTCAGATTTGCAGTCATCTCTAGGTGAGCACAAGGCCTCTTTTTGTTTGTCCTCTGTGTACAAGAATGCAGAGCTATATTTGGACTAGTAAATTAAATGTGTCAAGGATTCTTCTCTGAGACTGAAGCCAACTGGCAGGAAAAAAGATTATGCCTACCATATTAGAGTTTCCCAATTTTCAGAAAAATTTGGACTGCTTCTTGGGAATGGTTTCTGGCACATGACAATTCCCAAACCACACCTGGGAACTGTTTAGGTTATTACTAATTGTCACAAACAACTCATGCCAGAGATGTTCTGACAATTTAAATGTACAATCAGTTTGCAGTTTCCATGAGTGTTCCCTGGATCAACCCAATTTACTGGTATAGATGTAGACTTGCGGTCTTGGCTGTACAGTGGCACAGCTTCAGGAGGCTGTAGAATGCCGGTCTGCAGAGTACCCTATGACCTGGTAAGTTCCATATGCAGATACCTACATTCAGGTGTCTGCCTGGGAGATAGATTTCTAAGTGTCTGTGATAGTAAATGAAAAGCAGACACTTAAGTCAGTTACTTAAACATTGACTTCTGAAACCACTTACATCAGGATATCCCAAATGGCCTCCAGTTATGACAACTCTGTAGTTCTCTCACAGATACTGTGTCTTATCTGCCATTACTACATGAATGTCACAAATATACTACAGCATCTGAAATGATACAACATGCCAGCATTTAAGTAACTGACTCACCAGAGACTCAGTTCGGGATATCCAGATTATTTTGCTAAAGTATCTGTAACATAGAATCACTAAGGTTGGAAAAGACCTTTAAGATTATTGAGTCCAAACATTAACCTAGCACTGCCAAGTCCACCACTAAAACATGTCCTCAAGTACCACATCTACTCATCTTTTAAATACCTCCAGGGATGGGGACTCAACCACTTCCCTGGACAGCCTGTTCCAGCACCTGACTACCCTTTCGGTGAAGAAGTTTTTCCTAATATCCAATCTAAACCTCCCCTGGTGCAACTTGAGGCCATTTCCACTTGTCCTATCATTTGTTACTTGGCAGAAGAGATTGACACCCACCTCGCTACAATGTCCTTTCAGGTAGTTGTAGAGAGCAATAAGGTCTCCCCTCAGACTCCTCCAAACTAAACAACCCCAGATCCCTCAGCCGCTCCTCGTAAGACTTGTTCTCTAAAACAAGTCTTTACACCTATGTAACTTACATCTATGTAAAGAACTCCTTACATCTATGTAAGGAAAACAGGTATGACGCATGGTTTATGGGATGCCTTCTGGGACAGGACTTGGAAGCCATTCAGCAGACCCTAGAACATCTCCAATGGGTCTGGGCCTCTTTAGGTGACTGAAAGAGCCCCAAATTTTGTCACCTCTAGGCTTCAATAGTCCTGAAAAGCCCTTGATGCTGTTTGAAGACATATGGGGTTTAGGTGCTTAAATCCTAAACCAGATGGATTTTATATAGACTGGATACCAGACTAATATTTAAAAGTATTTTTTCGAAGTATTTTCAACTTCTTCGTCATTTCTAATGGATTGTGTAAACACTCCTGCTAGATCTGCTTCCTAAGAATAGCCCTTTTATCTTTATTGAGTGTCAAAAGTACTTCTGTAATTTTGAATTTTGTAATTGTCACAATATAGATTTCAAGAAGATACTATTACAGTCTCAATTTTATTTTTTACTTCAGTGCAGTAATTGTCTAAAATATTTTCCACTTCTCATTTTCTTCATTAGCTCCACACTATTTTAGACACCACAATTTACTTTAATTTGAATAATTCATGTGAGATTGAGATGACTCTGCAACAGCAGTAGAAGAAATGTTCTTTAATTCCTAAACAATAATTGGCTTTTCCTAGTTTATTTTTTCAGTTGTGAAAAATAAAGAACCAAATCAATATATGAATACCAAACCATTACAAAATTAACCTCAGACCAATACTTTAGAAAGGTTGTTTAAAAATATTATTTCTTTCTCTTGGTTCATTCTGGCGATGACAGGAAAATTAATTTTTTTTTTTTTTTTTTTTTTTTTTTTTTTAAGAATATTTGATCCCTACACGTTTATCACAAACTGAAATGAGAAGTTGAAAGCCTGAAGCTTTATGGAACAAGAAACATTCCAAAATAAGTGCTGACATACAAACTCTGAAGCATCTTTGCTCTGACGTTGTGTACCATAACCACATGCTCTGATATTCACTGTTATACAATGGATGATGAGAGAGGCTTACATGCACATACATTCATTCACAAGGACTATGGCTGATGACATACATTGACTCTAATAGTAAATGTGTGTTAGAAGGAAAAATAACAACAAATAAAAAGGAGAGAGAAAATAAAAACCTTTCCCAATGACCAGCTGGGAAGGCAAGTGACACATCTCCCCAGACGTGCATTTTCTGGGTAATCTTTCCAGTGTATTGATTTTTCCCTCAAAATACTTTTTTTCATAGTAACTGCATAATCTTTTCAGGACTTGCTCAAATTTTCTTATCATTCATTATTATGCTTTCACTCATTATTATGCTACTGACTGGTGCACACTTGATCAGGTACAGTTGTTGAACATGATAATTGTATCTTAAGCTTTGTGCATGTACATCATTGGGTAATACTTATTGGATATCTTATAGGGTATTATCTACTAATATTTTCCACTAAGCTCTATTTTTCTGTAGCACAAATTAACAAATTAAAAGCTGCAAAGCAAGGTGTGGAAGAGGAAGGGAAGGAAGGGTGATTCACACATCAATGATGATTGTTTCCCTAGGGAAACCCAGAAAAACAGACACAGCAGTGACCCATAGCAGAGTTGGAAGTTGCAGGTGCAAAGCAGTGAGGATAAGAACATTTGGGAAGTCAGGAGTAGTAGCACGGCCACTACAGCCTTGGAGAAGGTAAATGAAAGGTCACAAAGTTGCAAGTGAAAGGAAGACCGCAAGACAAAACAAATGAATATCATGCTATGTAAATGAACATCAATACATGTAATCAACGAGGAACAGATCAAAGTCATCCCTGAATGGTACAAACTTAATTCTGAGTGAAACAAAGGCAAATGACAAGTAAATAATTATTAGCAAAGAAACAAAATCTAAACCAGTTTCATTTAATTAGAAGGAAAAAATAGATATATAATTATTTTCCAAGGGATCCCAAAACAATAGAAGTTGAGCAGCAGTCCATGACGATGGGAGTTATCTACACAACTTCAATTGGCTACAATTACAAGTTTCTATATGTGAGTTGGACGTTCTAAGATCCCTTCTAATTTAACAGAGAGAAATAGATTAATCTGAATTATTTTAGATTCCTACTTTAGGATTAAATGCATCATACCCTTCCTGTACTTTCAGCAGTGACCTAGCATATTATAAAAAAATACCTGAATTCTGTGCACCTTACCTCAGATCCATTTTCCCTGCAGAACCCTATGTGAGTTTCAGACTAAAATCTGTATGAAATTGGCACAAAGTCTGCTTCTGCAGATTCTTCACAATCTTTAGTGTTCCTTTGAAAATCCTATCACAAGCCTTCCTATCCACAGTCACAATCTCCAGTTCCTCCATTATTCCCTCCCTATTACTGTTAAGTCCTCTCTTCAGTACCTTCCCTCTCCATTATGGAGCAGTTCTTGGCAGAAAGATTCCTTATGTTGAACTTGAAGTTCCTCAAAAGTAAATTATTTAATAGAAATAATTTTTATATGACTCCAATTATTACTCAGTTTCAATATTAACCCCTTAACCTGCTGCCTCAGTTAGAATGATATCAACTGTTAACCATAAAAAAAAAAACTCTACCCAAGAAAGCTGGTATTTATAATTTGCAAGAATTTTCTTTCTTCTCTTTTGTTATAATACAAGACTGAACAATAATGAACCGACTGCAAGTTTGCAGGCTACACCAAGCTGAGTGGTGCAGCTGACATGCCTGAGGGACGGGATGCCATCCAGAGGGACCTGGACAAGCTTGAGAAATGGGCCTGTGGGAACCTCATGAGGTTCATCAAGGACAAGTGCAAGGTCCAGCACCTGGATCTGGGCAATCCCCGCTATTAATACAGGCTGGGAGATCAAGACATTGAGTGCAGCCCTGCCAAGAAGGACTTGAGGGTACTGATAGATGAAAACCTGGACATGAGCTGGCAGTGTGCGCTCGCAGCCCAGAAAGCCCACCATATCCTGGGCTGCATCAAAAGAAGCGTGGCCAGCAGGTCAAGGGAAGTGATTCTGCCCCTCTACTCTGCTCTGGTGAGACCCCACCTGCAGTACTCCATCCAGCTCTGAAGTCCTCAGTACAGGAAGTACATGGACCTGTTGGAGTGGGTCCAGGCGAGGGCCACAAAAATGATCAGAGGGGTGGAATACCTCTGCTATGAAGAAAGACTGAAAGAGCTGGGATTGTTCAGCCTGGAGAAGAGAAGGCTGCGGGGAGACCTGATTGCCACCTTTCAATACTTAAAGGGAGCTTATAAGAAAGATAGGGACAGGCTTTTTAGTAGGGCCTGTAGCAATAGGACAAGGGGTAATGATTTTAAAGTAAAAGAGGGTAGATTCAGACTAGATATAAGGAAGAAATATTTTACAATGAGGGTAGTGAAACACTGACACAGGTTGCCCAGAGAGGTGGTAGATGCCTCATTCTTGGAAACATTCAAGGACAGGCTGGACGGGGCTCTGAGCAACCTGATGTAGTTGTAGATGTCCCTGCCAATTGCAGGGGGGTTGGACTAGATGACCTTTAAAGGTCCCCTCCAACTCAAACTGTTCTATAATTCTATGATTCTATGACTGCAAGTTGCACATTTATTTGTATTACATTAAATAGAAGCACTATTCCTAGTTTGTGTTTAAAACAAATATACCATTTAAAGTGCGAACTTCAAAGAACTTTCAGTCTACACAGACAACTTGAACATTTAATACTTCCTTGAATCTGGAACCAATTTTAAAAACTGATACTTGCATTGCAACAATTATGGTTGTCAAATCACTGCAAGATGTGATATTGCTGTTCAGACTTCATAGATGATTCATGTGTAGGTGCATCTTGAAGATATATAGTGCTTACAATATTGTTATATGTGTCTGGTATTTACTTCTTTGTAGAGGCTTCATTTCTATAAGCCCTTGAGTTTCATAGTCCCAAATCTGAAGAATATACAAACTTGTCTGAATTGTCTAGGTTTCACAGTGTTTTTACACTTCTTTCAGAGAAGATTCATTCTTTTGGAGATAGTAGTCTCCAGGGCTTTTACCTTTCAGGTTTCTTATTAAGTTCCTTGGTGTTACCTAAACATATTAGATGGACAAAAAAAGTTGCACAGTTAAGGCTTTCCCCAGTGATAGCAGGGAGGACATATTTACACAAAGTCTAAGATAGGTGATGGTGCTGGATGGTACTGACAGTAATAACAATTTATTTGTCACAATGGTTTATACTCAGGATGATTAAAACACTGGAGTCAAGGAACAATCAAGTTCTGTCACTTTCAACTACAGCAGAAAATGGGTAAATTGACCTAGATATTTCAAAGATGTATCAAAGATGTATTAAGAATCACCTGTTATGGATTACAAAATTCAGAAAAACATTTGCTGAATAAGAAACACAGCATAAACAAACTACAGTATTTTTTTGGTTATTTTTGTTGTTGTTTGTATTGCTAACAGGTATAAGTTGGTTGAGAATTTGAAGACAGAAGGTAACTTTAGTAAGAGCAACTGTGGAGTTCATGAACCTTAAAATGAGGAGAAGGAATATTAGTAAACATAAACCACTGGTCTTTAAGGAGGCAGTGATAAATAAACTCAGGAAATAGCAACAGGAATCACATGGGAGTTAAGTGTAAGGTAAAAAAAAAATTAAGGAGACCTGTCTTACATAAACAATATTTGAAGAGAAAGCACAAGACCAAATTATCCAAATGCATCAAAAGTATACAAGTGCAATAAACAAGCAATTTGGCTAAGTCAAAATAGGGGAAGGACAATTTCAAACAGTGAAAAGAGAGAAACAATAGTGGGAGTAAATAAAGAATAGCATAACTGTATAGGGAAAAAAAAAAGACAAAATAAGAGAAAATGAGTAAGAAAGCGTTATATAAATACAGTTTAGTTTTCTACACAATATGCTCCATACATGCATATACACAGATATTTACACACACCTCTCCCACACCATTCACCCATGGCAACTATTCTTCTTTTGGGTCTTGAATAATTTCAAATTCAGTAAGTTTCAGGGTGTGTCAGAGAAGTATCTCATACATTCAGTTGTCTCCCTATTGGTACTTATTGTTGAATGATAGTATCTTGTCATGGCCTACAGCACGCTGAGAAAATGTTAGACCTCTTGCAGAGGCACACCTCAGTATTCCAAAAATATATGTAAAGGATCCTTGTCTGTATAGTTCTTAGTTAATATAAGATTTCTCTGCTCTATTTAATTGGTTCCATATTTGCATATGGATATGCAAACAAAGTAAAGATTTAAAAGGTTAAAAAACTGGTTTCACTAATATAGGAACCAAAACTGATCCTCAGTTCATTTAACTTGAGATACCTGAATATGTATAAGAATGGCTAAATTTGACATCTGAACTCCCTTGTCAGTGGAGAAATATAGGCATTGCTGGGGTGGATTAATTATTACAGTATACATTTACCTTTTATCAAGTGAAAATTACATTTTCCCCCTGTCCAGGAATTATAGAAGAGGCCCTGGGAATTAGCTTATATGTAAATATTTATAGTATCAGCTGAATCCCTCTTTAAGTGTGGAAACTTTTGTTCTAAAATCAGGAATGTTAATGCGGTGTAGAGACTATGCTTTTTAAAACATTCTGCTGGCAGAATACAACCTGCCCAGCAAAAACAATGCATTTTGAGTGCTGATTTGGCAGCATAAACAGAATGCTAAAATATATTTTTAGTGCATCTTCATGTTTTGCACATTGCATCTATGTTTTATCTTATTCATTGAGATAGTAGATTTTGAACAGAAGATTGTGCCAGAATATTATTGGAATAAAAATATTGTTCACTTCTCAGATACATTTCAATCTGTTGCAAAACAAAAGAAGTTCTATTTTGATCTTTATGGTGGGAATTGTATTACTGAAAATTTCCATACTCCCTTAGGAGTCAGTCTGACAGAATAGTTTTTCTGTTTCAATTGGCATAATACATAAAAAACAATTATAAGACAGATTCCAATTGTTTACTTCAGGTAAAGCAGCTGAAAGATCTAGGAAAGTGATATATCAAAAAAAACCCTCAACCTTAAGGCATCTGTTTAAAGATGACAAAAATTCAAAGAGAAGTATCTGCAAAGCTCTATTAGATATTGTTTATTCCTGAAAAGTATATATTATTTGCTAAAAGACCAGTTACCCACTCCATTCATACATAAAGTAGAGGGAAAAAAACAGAATAAAGAAACAGAGATACCTGCATAAATGAAAGTTTTTGGATGTCAACGTCAACTTAAGGAACATGTCTTTTATGAAACAGAAAACACAAATAGAAGCAACCAGTGACTTATCTACCACTTGGAAAAAGAAAAAAATTCCCTACCCATCTTTGATCCATCTCTTCTGCTTAAAATTCCTGTTTCCTGTACATCCCTCTTCTGTGATGCAAGAAAGTGTTCTGTTACCAAGGTGTGTGCTCAATGCCTCTGATAGCCTCTGCATCTATCCTAATTTTATACAGACTGTGTATGGTGAATATCTGAGGACACAGGTTGTCTTGGAGCTTATTGTGTGGTAACAGAACTTTTAGAATGGATTATCCAGAGGCATGTGTGAAAATTTGAAAATGTTATTTGTTAAGAGATGACTTTTGGGGCAAAAATTTAGTTAACTCACTGCTTTATTTGACAAAGTCTAAATAAAAATAGTGAAGATTTTAATTTTCTTTTTGAAGGCTTGTAAACCATAGCTATAAGTAAGAATCCATGTAATGCTGTAGTACAAAATATAAATATTTACTCTAGCATGCGGTATTTATGTTGTGTAAATTATGCTATACATTTATGTCAAATTACATATTGCTGTCTTCAACATCGTGTCGATTGTAGTTATGCAAAGTTTTGCAAAGTCTTGAAAGAATTGTTTACTAATTATAAAACTGATAAAATGTGTCACCACTGAATAAATAACTTCACAAGTAAAAAAAATATGCTGATTGTGGTTTTGAGTTTCAATACAATGTATTCTGAATTCAGTCAACTATAATGATAAATTTTGTAGAGTTCTGTACAAAATTAGTTTACTCTGTACTTTCAAAACCAGAAAAAATATGCAAACACAAAATGTAATTAAAAAAATCGAAAATGTAGCATTACAAGGATGGCTAAATGATTAGAGGTAATCTGCATAAAGAAATGACAGAATAGATTGCAACACAATTCTGCCCTTGCTGTTCTTTTGAACTAGATGGAAAAGGTCACTTCTTCACAAAGTCTTTTGGAGGGTCATACGCCATTCCTCTATGAACTAAAATTAAAAGTGGAAGTCAGAGCCATTCTTAGTTTCTGGAAATAACATAAAAAGTAGTATGAAAAACTGAGATACCAAGGAAAAAAAGAATACATGGAGAGCTGGTAGAGCTTTGGTTCCTATGTATAAATATACCAGGACACATGTAGATAATTTCAAAACAAACAAACAAAAAAATCTGCTTTCAGAAAAATATAGAAAACTCTAGTTTCAAAAGGACCTTTGGGGACCATCTGGCCCAGCCTTCTGTTAGAAGTCGGGCCTCAGGTTATGTTGTCTATGGAATGATTCTGTTATCTAAGACATCAGAAATTTTGTGAAATTCATTCAACTCTTGATTTTCCTTACAGTTTACGTCAAGTAGTCTAAATTATTTGAGACAAAACTATTTTTTTTTTATTTGCTTCCTTTTTTTTTTCCCAGCACACTGTACTGTCCTATGCACCTTGCAGAAGAGCTGAAGAACAATTTTAGCCTTAAACAGAATAATTTAACATTAAATTTGTGGAATATATAAAGTGAAAAGGAGTTGGAGGCAATAATGATGTCTCATATTTACCCAGCACATATGCAGGTGGAATCTAGTTACTATTTTTGTCTTGTTTTGGACAAGTCAAAGAGGAATAATGTTCATGGTAACCAATTTAATTAAGCTTTGCTATTTTCCCTTCTGTTTTCTTAACAGAATGTCCAAGTGATATCACCAGTTTTCATTCCATTTGTGCCATAATATGAACATTTTCATTAACCTGTTTGAACTTGAGGATATTAAATACACCAAAATAGTTACATGTTCAATAGAAATATTTTTCTGATAGTGTTAGTTAGTTAATAAATAACTACACTTTTCCAAACTTGCTCTCATCCAGATTATATTAAGTAAATTAAAAGAATTCAATGCTTGCTATAATTCACAATTGGTCATACATGATATTTGCATTTAGGGTTCTTCACTGAATATTTCTTATAAACTCTTTTTTGGCAGTTGTAGGAAAGCTGTATTTCCATTTGTATTGTGAGCTATGACTAAACAATGTAACAACTCCTTTAATTTTTGCAGCAGCTCCAAAGAAAGTAATATGTGTTTCCACAAATCAAACCAAATGTGATTAACAAATTACCTCCCAGACATTCTCAAACACTTGCATAAATGCTTCTTCTACCTTCCTGAATGTTTGCTTTTACTGCCTCATTTCCACCTTGTAATTTACTACAATGTCTACAGAATGGCATGTGTCATTACTGTTATGTTTCTGTCTGCTGGGTAAAATAGACTGATAAATTCAATGCAGTCATCTCCAACATAATTCACAACATTAATGTTCTGTGCAATTTAATTGTTCAATTGAACTACTTTTTTATGTAAAACTAATGAGAAAGGATTAATTTTCTAAATAATTTATATGTTCTAGATGGACCGTGCCACTACAGATGGAGAATATTCAGGCTAATAGCTGTGTTATAAAAGCTGGCTAGCTGAAAGGGATGGTAACACCTGAGCATGCTGCTTTCTGTTTTTGAGTGTCTGAATCTGCTAAATATTCCAGATGGTTGGAGGGTAAACAAAAGGGCTATTAACATCTTAAGAGATTGATTCATAGTGTTGACATGGTGGTAGTTACTGTATTCAGTTGTAGGTGTTAATAAAGCTTTCTAAATATTTCACAGTCAAGGACTTGGTGTACATCTGTTCAATGAATACTAACATCTGAAGCCTTTGGACTGCAATATGTTCTTCATAATATGCACTGCCTTACCTCCAGGTATAATTTAATAGATATAAGGAAGTTTTGTGTGTCATATTTGCAAATTAAATGCCATTACCTATTGAGAAGTGTAAATAATATAATATAAAAGATACATATCAGCTATTACTTCAACACTGCAAATAATTTATCAGGATACTTATACATTCCAGCTTTCCTTCTGGAGAATACAACTCAGAAAGACTTGCAGAGAACCTAATTTTCAGTAACTGCAGTGAAATTCTTCAGAACAATAATCAAGCTGAACCAAAATAGAAAACAATATCTCTGAGCCAGAGGCAAATATTGTAAAATTTGCTTCTCTGCAACAGAGTATGAGGGAATATGCTGCAATGAAACACAGGTCTATTAATTCATTTCAGTTAATATTAGTCTGTTTAGCTTGCTGCATGTTTCTACACATGATTTCCACTTAGTTAATCCACTTGCAACTCTTTCAGAATCAAAATAGGGTATTTTTTCAAAGCATGAGTGTATATATATTTCTAAAATTGTCTTTCATTCACAGTGTTTTGTATACTGTCATTAAAATACAAAATAGTCTTTTCGTGTGACATGAGTTGGCAGCTGATATCTTGACACAAATCCTTTGTTTTCAATCCACAGCACTGCAAAAAGATTATCCTAAACTGCAGGGGAATGATGACATTCAAACACAAACACTTTGAGAGTCTTCATACTTGCTTTTGACGCTTTCTTATTTTTTACAAAACAAGATTCAAAGAAGTAACTAAGAATTATAATTTTCAACCAACTGAATACTGCATTTCCTCCCTTAAAAATAACAAAAGAACAACCAAGATATGAGCTTTGGCTATTCTTTTTTAAGATTCTCAATATTATTACCATCATGCAATTGGAATACTTAAGCATTTGAAATATCACTGCTGAAAACATCTAATTCAATAATATCAACATTTAATACAAAACTGTTAACAAAAATGGTAAATCCCATAAAAGAATGTATATTACTTGGCTCTGCCATAAAGCAGATTTTTTACACGGTAATAATGAGGAAATAAAAGAAAAATGGCATAACTGTAGTATTTTATTCTGTTCTTTTGTATGCAGATTTTTTTCACCAAAATCTGTTGTTGCATATATCAGAATTGTTCACTAAAGGCCACAGTCTTATTAACACTGAGCAGTATTTACACCTCAAATGAGTATTTAATTCTGTGGGACTGAACAAAGAATGGCATTCTATTTACTGTGAATATAATCAAAGGAATTTATGCCTCTGATCAGAAAACTCAGTAATTTTTACACAAATGCAGAAACACAAAACAGAAACACCCTCCCCCCATTAGTTTTTTACTTGGAAAATATTTAACTGCAGAAAGCTATACTGTAACTCTGAATTCTTGACTTTTCTTTCTCTTTCGATTTAAAAAACCCATCTAATTTGGGATAGCTTATAAAATGTAATAATCCAAAATGGCTTTTCAGGTAATTACTGAAATTATATCTTATTATACTTTTCTGAAGGAACAAAAGGAATGGATTGTTCTTTTGAGAAGTCAACCACATCACCAGTTAACCAATTAAAATTTTTAATTTCAAGAGATTTTTTTAAAATGGCGTTTGATAAGTTTTATAAGCATATAAATTTTCAAACCTATAGGCTATGGAAAAAAGGAGTGACTCTAAACTTTCCTTTTCAAAAATCATTATAAAATGTTCAGTTACTCTGCCACAGTAATTTATGATCAATTCTATTACAGTAAGGATTCAGTTGCAGGAGCTGTCTCAGGCTTCTCAGCTGTGCAGACAAAACTGAATGTGAAACTCCTGAAAGGATGAGAATCTAAGGGGCAGACAGTCCTCCTGTTGTCAGAGGAGTGAAAGAGAGAAGGAGTTGAACAAGTACACTGAGTGTTAGGGAGCTGAGCCTACTGCTGTAGTTGAAGTAGGGTGGAAGGTGAAGGTGAATAAAGTGTCATTGGGGAAAAAACATAGTGGTCAACAACCTCACGACCAAGTGCTTCCTTACATACTATGCCATTCCCCTGGTGAGCAAAAGTGGCAGCTATCAGTTTGGCTTTACATGATCTCAGCATAGGTAAATTTTGCACGCAATCTATAGCTATTAAGCTGTTCTGAGACTGTCTATAATATCAGAGTCACTTTAGGTGTGACATTTAGAACTGAATTGGGGTCCACAAATAGGTATATACTTACATTTAGGTAAGGGTACATACCTGAGCTATATGGCTAAGCTACCCTTACACTCAGAGGAAATCTGTTGTCTAAACACAGGAAGCTTCCTATGATATTTGAAATATCTTTATAGAGCTGCATGATATGGAAGAGAACATATGGGAGAATTTTGCTGTACCTGAGTAGCAGCTTGGAGCTTGATATCCTAGAGAATCTTAAATATTAGACATATACGCTTAACAACTTAATTAAGCTCCTAGCTTGTCCAGTCGGTGGATACTGACTGAAACATGATTCAACAGACCAAATGTATCTGTTTTAAGATGAGCTGAACAGAATACTCTACTAGCTTCGAACTGAAGCATTCCAGAAGGGTGAAGGTCTCCTGTAGTTCCTGTGTCATATCTGCTAAACCCATGCAAATGTCTTGGACGTACTTTGGTGTCAGGAATAGTACTAGCCATTTAATCAGGCAACTGAATCAAATCCTGGGTTTTCTTTCACAAAAATGAGAGTCTAGACATTTGGACCAGATGCACACACTTGCGTATAGGGGCCTACAACTGGATGTCTGAATCTGAATCTAATTTTTCACTATAACTTTAACCTCTATTATGCACAACAGAGTTCACCTCTGCATGAGCAACAGAGCCTACACAATAACAACGTTTTTTAATACATTTGTGAGACCTGACTTAAAGGATACAAATTGCTTCGGGCTGAGTTCTTACCTCAGTACAGCATAATGAGCAAATCAGTAGCAATACAAAAACCAACATACAGTCCACTAATAAATCAGATGCTTCTGTATCTATCATGTAATAAGAGAAGATAAAAGAATTACGGAGAGGATCCACTTGTAGCACAAGAAGCTGTTGCTGAGGTATTATGTGTGCCAGTATGGTTGCTGAGATACCACATTGCTGATATTACTAGAGTGAAGTAAAACATTCAAAAAATGCTAGAATACAAAAGATGCTAGAATTTAAAGCAGGACTGACTGACACACTGAAGAAAGGTTAAAAGGAACATGATTGCTAAAGTTCATCCTTCTATACTGTTCTCTGCTTACCTTGGCAGTTCCTGAAATGGTAAGGTATGTGTGCAGACAGAAAATTCTGACCTGTAGCTACATTAACAAGAAAACTACATGAGAAATGGCAGAAAGAAGAAATATTACAGATAACAAATGGAAATTAATAACATAACATAATTGCTCACCAAGGTAGAACTTATCAGGGCAAGAGTTCTGTAAACATTCAATAGGGTTATAAAGTCAACAAGACCACAGCCAATGGAATAAGGGTAAGAAGTGGGCTGCTTATTTATAAGGGGATTACAGTGGTAAAAGGAAAGAATTCAGGTGGTGAAAAAAGAGGGAAAAAGAGAATGTAAGAGAAAGTGAATCTTGTGATTGGGCTGTGTGCGTCATGCAGCCTGAGCCAGACCATCTCAGTTTGGAGCATATATTGATCTGAGATATGAATGTTTGACCGCTCCAGTCATGGTAGACCTGGTGTGCTCTCCCTAATGTCAGTGAGAGAACACCCAGAAAGGACTTCCCAACATAAGAACAAGGAGGAAACAGAAAAATTTTGTCTTTTTGCGCATAAAACTCCCTCTATTTCTTGTTGTCAAATTGATTTTGATTTCTCCACCTACATTGATACACATAACTGAAACACCTAGTTTAGGTGATTCATTTTCCTGGGATTAGTGTTACCTTTTTTTCTATATATATCATTTTTTGGCACATATTAGCAATATATATGGGTGGGATTCAGACCGATTTTAAGACAAACAGATTTAGTGTGTATAGGTTGGTGTTAATGCAGCAGGTAGATATCCAAGCTGCCACACTATCCTTCCTGGCCCCTAGTCGACTCTTCTGCAAAGGCCTGGAGACCCAAGAACTGGAATGTATTAGCAAAATATTACCCATTTACAGGGAAAAAAACAAGCCCATCTTGGTAACGTAGCAATACCATAATTGTGCAGTTAGACTGAGACCAGAGAGTTGCAAATTTCACTGCCAACTTTGTCAATAACACTGATGATTTGTTAAGTAATCTCATTATCCAATCTGTTGTACACCTATATTATCATTATTGTGAATATTTATTCGCGATAGATCTCTACTGGCCCTATAAAAGAACAGATCTATGTGTTGTAGTCATTATGAACATTTAGAAAGAAATATATGGGAACTATCTCAAATAGTTTGTAAGCAAACTAAATGAGCAGAAACGATACGATGTTAACATGAACGAGTAAGAAGAAACACAGGAAAGCATGACTAAGACGAGTGTATCACAAGACAGTTGTGCTATTGTTGGGTTACAAGAAGTACTATAGGTGTCACAAGAATGTAGCATTGCAGCTTTTATGAAGTGGTCTTCCCATAACAGGAACTCAACATAGAAGATGGCAGAGGGCATATAGGGACTGCAACTAAAATGGGAATAACAAGTTAACAGGAGAAAAATAACCACCCTGTAATAGCAACTGCAAAGTTAATAGAAACTTGTTCCTCACAAAACTGAATTGCATGAAAACAAATACAAACCTTTAAAAAAGGTGAAATAATATATTGCATATGTATATGCCAGCATAAAATAAAAAGTTCTATAGAAGGGAATATACAGTGGTGTGTGGATTTCCACCAGCAATTACTATTATAAATCAATGTATTTGGCTTGTAACAACAATTCATCTTTCATCTCATTTTCATCACCATGATACCTGGAAATCTGTGAGTATTCAAGCAGCTAACAAACATATTTAACTTGGAGACTAAATAACACACCTCAGTCAAAGACAGAATTACTCAAATAAATTGACTCAAAGCCTTTCTGACACTCATGTTTACTTCTCATAAAAGTAGGAGAAAAGTAAAAAGTGATTTTAAAATCCTCTCTGTATGTTTACATGCACCATATTATAAGTAATATATCATCACTAAAACCAATAAGGATGAAATAACTACAGAATACAGGAGAAAAGATATGCAGTTGCATTTCTTTTATGACAGCATTAGCTAACTGGCTGTCTGTCCAGATTCTTCTCTGTGCTTCCTGGGGTCTCTGGCAGCAGAGTACCCAAACAGAATTTAAGCAGCACAGAGAGGTGGTTGTTTCTTCTCAGCAACAGGGGTGGATGGAGAGCAGGTAGCGAATTATGAAACTTTCTACATTAGGTGTGGCAAAAATAATAAAGAAATTTCTTTTAATTCTCCATTTTTTGGCTCAGTAATTGTAGTTTTTCTAACAGTGGCCCTGTCTGATCCATGGAATTTGTTCTCAGCTTCAAAAGGGAATATGTGTGGCTGTCCCTGTACATAGGACTTTATATGTGATCGTCTCTTCTTGAAAACTGTCCAGTCTTGTTAGTAATGTTGCCTGTACTTTCGCTCTCCTAGGTGTCTGGAAATTGAGTTGAAGGGATGGTTCTTGCATGTCTTCTTTTTGAATTGTTTTTGTCTTTAAAAGGGACAGAGTACCACATAAGTAAGTGCTCCTTTGAGAATAACCTACCAATTGAGGCATTTCTCTTTAAGGAAGTGTTCCTATAACACCAGACTGACACGTCTGCACAGCCTCCCTAATACTCCCTATGGCTGCTGAGCTAAACCAGCTTGATGATAATGATGCTTTGACCTTGGCAGCCAACCAAGTCCAAAATGCATTAACAGTTTAGCTCATCACAGTCTATGTAAAGAAACAATGTCCTTGCACAGAATAAAGCTTTTTATTGCCTCTTGATTTAGAGGAGTTACCCATTTGGACATTTATCTGTGCCAGTTTTTTCAGACATGTCATTATAACAAAAAAAAAGATCTCAGATGAGCATCACTAGCTTGGGTTGAGAGAGAGAGAGAGAGATTGCTTTATTTTCTTTTCGATTTCATAATTTCTGCAGCCCACTTGCTAGCTATTTTTTAACCTTTGAGCATTTTTCAAATGAAAAACAAACTTGAAAAGTGTTCTTGTTCAATACAAGGTGGCATTATGCAGATAATTAAAATAACCAAGTAGCAATTGACCTTCCTAAATGAAAAGCAAAGAAATAAGTAACCATCATGGAGTTATATCAAGCATATAGATTTTGCATGAGCTTAATATTATTCCAATCCTTTCAAGATCTCTCACCAATTTATAAAAAACACAGGTTTTCAGTGGTTTCTGAAGGGGATAAACCAAGTCATTTCACCTCTTGTACTAAATTTCTATTTCCAAAAATCACTGCACAGATTAAATAAGCAATTTGGTAAAATTGTTTTATTTTCAGATGGATTCAAAATACAAAATACACAACTGTTTTCTTGCAGGAATACATTGAGAGAGAGAGAGAGAAAGAGAGTGAGGTGTCTTTGCTGATTATTACTCTCCCTTATCACAGGAACACTAGTTTGTATTTTGTTCACTATATGGCATATATCATGTCTTAAAAAAAGAACTGTTCTGTTATTTATTTTTACATAGTATATTGTACACTATGTTTCAACAACAGTAACATGGCATCTTTCCTAACTTTCTACTGACTTTATTGAGTAATTCTTCTGAAATAAAGTCTCCAGATAATATGGGACATGACTCACTGCACATACACTCCATACACTGCATATCAGAGATGGGTCACAACCTGTTACAGTAACAGGTCATTGCTGAACGAGAAGTGGAATAGCATCAGTGATGTTCAGCTGGAGTTACTAAAGCCTTCTAGATAGCTCATAAACCTATTCTAAAGTGGCTCTGCGACATTCAGATAGAACTAGTGTTTTCAGGCTACATTTTGATAATGCATATATGTACAAGGCTGTGTTTGCAGAAGTACACAGAAGTACACTAGGACTGGTATAAAGGCGGAAAAGGGAGGTGAATTGCACCTGTTAAGTTTCTGTTAAGTTTTCTGTTCTGTATGCTTGGAGTACCCTGACAGTAGGATGAATTTCAGCATGCACTTGGCTGGCTGACAGGACACAGGCAGTGAGTTTACTTCAGAATTAGTACTTCACCAAGTGAAGATATAGATCATAGAATCATAGAACAGTTTGAGTTGGAGGGGACCTTTAAAGATCATCTAGTCCAACCCCCCTGCAATTGGCAGGGACATCTACAACTACATCAGGTTGCTCAGAGCCCCGTCCAGCCTGTCCTTGAATGTTTCCAAGAATGAGGCATCTACCACCTCTCTGGGCAACCTGTGTCAGTGTTTCACTACCCTCATTGTAAAATATTTCTTCCTTATATCTAGTCTGAATCTACCCTCTTTTACTTTAAAATCATTACCCCTTGTCCTATTGCTACAGGCCCTACTAAAAAGCCTGTCCCTATCTTTCTTATAAGCTCCCTTTAAGTATTGAAAGGTGGCAATCAGGTCTCCCCGCAGCCTTCTCTTCTCCAGGCTGAACAATCCCAGCTCTTTCAGTCTTTCTTCATAGCAGAGGTATTCCACCCCTCTGATCATTTTTGTGGCCCTCGCCTGGACCCACTCCAACAGGTCCATGTACTTCCTGTACTGAGGACTTCAGAGCTGGATGGAGTACTGCAGGTGGGGTCTCACCAGAGCAGAGTAGAGGGGCAGAATCACTTCCCTTGACCTGCTGGCCACGCTTCTTTTGATGCAGCCCAGGATATGGTGGGCTTTCTGGGCTGCGAGCGCACACTGCCAGCTCATGTCCAGGTTTTCATCTATCAGTACCCTCAAGTCCTTCTTGGCAGGGCTGCACTCAATGTCTTGATCTCCCAGCCTGTATTAATAGCGGGGATTGCCCAGATCCAGGTGCTGGACCTTGCACTTGTCCTTGATGAACCTCATGAGGTTCCCACAGGCCCATTTCTCAAGCTTGTCCAGGTCCCTCTGGATGGCGTCCCATCTCTCAGGTGTGTCAACAACACCACTCAGCTTAGTGTCATCAGCAAACTTGCTGCAGGTGCACTCGATCCCACTGTCTATGTCATTGATGAAGATATTAAACAGTACTCGCCCCAGTACAGACACCTGAGGGACAACACTCGTCACTGACCTCCATCTGGACATTTAGCTTTTGACAGCTTCTCTCTGGTGGCAGCCATGCAACCAAGTCCTTATCCACTGAGCAGTACTCCCCCAGTCCCTGTCTCGTAGTCCATCTGCTTAAGAGGTGTGGGAAGAGAGGTTGCCAGGGAAGACTGAAGAAAAAAGTTGTTGAGTACCTCGCCCTTTCCCTTGTCCATTGTTACCAGTTTGCAAGTCGTGTTCATCAGGGAGATTACGCTTTCTTTGACCTTTCTTTTCTGGCTGACTTACCTGTAGAAGCTCTTATTATTCTTTACGCCCCTTGCCAAGTTCAGTTTCAGCCGTGTCTTGGCCTTCCTGACCCCATCCCTACACAACCGTGCAGCATCCCTATACTCTCCCCAGGATATCTGTCCCTCCTTCCACTGCCTGTGCATTTCCTTCTTGCCCTTTAGTTCGACCAGAAGGTCTTGACTCATACATGCTGGTCTCTAGCCTTCCTTTCCTGATTTCTTAAACCTGGGGATCAAGAGCTCTTGCACTCTCTGGAAACCATCCTTAAAAACCTGCCAGCTCTACTCTGCTCCTGTATTGGGTTTGCATGGCAAGGTTTTGGTAGCAGCGTGGGCTACAGGGGTGGCTTCTGTGAGAAGCTGCTAGAAGCTTCCCCTATGTCAGACACAGCTCATTAAAAATATACAAGTTGATGGGTCAGTGACACATATTTCTATAAGATGGACCTGCCGCTGGCCAAGGCCAAGCCAATCAATGACAGTGGTAATGTATCTAAGAATAATGTGATAATGTATCTAAGAAGGGGAAGAAAAAATCCTGAGCAACTGCAGCCAGAAAGAGCGAGAATAAGTGAGGGGAACAACTCTGCAGACACCAAGGTCAGTGAAGAAAGAGGGGGAGGAGGTGCTCCAGGCACCGGAGCAGAGATTCCCCTGCAGTCCTTGGTGAAGATCATGGTGAGGCAGGCTGTCCCCCTGCAGCCCACGGAGGTCCACGGTGGAGCAGATATCCACCTGCAGCCCATGTAGGACCCTGCGCTGGAGCAGGTGGATGTGTCTGAAGGAGGCTGTGACCCTGTGGGAAGCCCACACTGGAGCAGGCTCCTGGCAGGACCTCTGGACCCACTGAGAGAGGAGCCCACGCTGGAGAAGTTTGCTTCTGAAGGCAGGACTTGTGACCCCATGGGGGACTCATGCCCGAGCATGGTGTTCCTGAAGGACCGCACCCCGTGGAAGGGACCCACACTGGAGCAGTTCATGAAGAACTGTAGCCCATGGGAAGGACTCATGTTAGAGAAGTTTGTGGAAGACTGTCTCCCATGGGAGGGACCCCATGCTGGAGCAGGAGAAGAGTGTGAGGAGTCCTCTGCCTGAGGAGGAAGGAGCGGCAGAGACAACGCGTGATGAACTGACTGCAACCCTCATTCCCCATCCCCCTGCACTGTTGGCAGGGAGGAGGTAGAGAAAATTGGGAGTAAATTTGAGCCCGGGAGAAGGGAGGGGTGGGGAAAAGGTGTTTTAAGTTTAGTTTTTATTTCTCATTACCCTTCTCTGAATTGATTGGCAATAAATTAAACTAATTTCCCCAAGTTGAGTTTCTTTTGCCTGTAATGGTAAGTGGTGAATGATCTCTCCCTGTCCTTATCTTGACCCGTGAGCCTTTTGTTATATTTTTCTCCCTTGTCTAGTTGAGGAGGAGGAGTGATAGAGCAGCTTTGGTGGGCACCTGGAGTCCTGCCAGCGTCAACCCACCACAATTTACTACTTACACTTTGTTGTGAAAGCAAACTACAGTACTAATAAGATCTACGGAGAATCACTGCAATTTTATAAGCATGTGTTTGTACTGGACATTAGTAATGCCCAAGAATCATTGCTGTTGTCCCTGACTTGTAAAATGCAGACTCTGGTTTCTTGTTATGAATTCAAAACCTATTTTAAAAGAATACCTTTCCACACATTTTAACTTCTGCTTTCCAAAAAACAAATATCCAGTTGACAGGGTGTTTTTACTTACCTTTTGTGATACAAAAAAGAAGAGGAAGATATTTCATCCTTGACCAGAGCTAGCCTTTATGTAATCAATCTAATTGCCATTCTTTAATGTATAGGGTTACATATTGACTTTAACAGAGAAACACAACGTATCTTTATAGCTGTGAAAAAATACAGAATAGGTTAATTTCTTCAGATAGTAAAAATCTATAAATGGTAAATCCTTTTCAAAAACTATACTTGAAAAAATATATTTTTTATTCTGGATCTGGTATTGCTCTGAATTGCGTGTTTATCAGTTTATAATATATGTGGATATTTCATTGAGCAAGGACATGAAACATTAATCTAACATAGCAGTAAGAGACATAATAAACCCCGAGGGATTTACTATATTACTGTCATCAGGAAAAGGTGACCAAGCTACTTCAGATATAGTAGTGTTAACTTCTGACTTACTTAGAGTATTGCCATTAGCAACAAGTAAATGATATGTCAACTAAGATGAGAAATATGTGGCAATATGTGGAGATTCTTTAAAAAAAAAAAAAAAGGTTCTGAATAAATATATAGATTACATTTTAGTGAATGAGAGAATTTTGGCAAAGAGAAATTATAGAATGCTCTAACAGAAACTGTAAATTGTCTAATTAATCTATATGTTACATAATCTATGTCAGCATTATAGTATCATGAATATAAGCTGCTAATGAATTCTTTTGCAATTTTTTGAATATTTGCTATCTAGAATTAGAAAATGCCTTTCAATTATTTAAAAACAGATCAAAATGCTTTGAGACCATCCAAGCTAAACAGCTAATTGCACTGATTTCTGAATGGCTCTCATCCCTTTTAAAATAGTGTGAAAATTACAGAAAGTAAGAGGACAACATCTACATTCGTTTCCCAGGGAGAAAAGTCAACACTAAAGCCATCTGGAAGTTGTGATTCAGCCTTTTCTCCTGCTTTGTCTTTGGACTACACAGAAACTGCAATAACCTTGGCATGTCTATTGTCTTTTTTTTTTTCCTGCTTTGTTTGACATGTTGAAAAAAAAATCAGATTCAAGCCTTGTCCCTGCCTGCACATCAGCCTGCTTCTTCACCTATGGAAGAATACAATGGGTGGCCTTCTTCCCATCCTCCATAATGTTGGTGTAATAATATATGTGCAAAGCAAAAAAAAAAAAGCAGTGCTATACCCAACTTTCACAACAGGGAAATTCTCTACTTACCGTCCATCTCTTGAATTTGCTGCTGCTAGCAATTACTTTTCTTTCCGATTTGTTTGTTTCTTTGGGTGGTTGGTTGGGTTTTTTTTATTTAAATGTTTGTTACTTGCTATTTCAAAGTTCTTTTACCACTTTTGCAGTTAAAAAAAAACCAACCAACCAACCAACCAGTTGCCTATATCCTGACTGGAGCTCAACATTTCCTCTAGACAGAAGTAAAATAGTGAATTACTCTTACATATATATACATATATATGTGTGTGTGTGTGTCTGTGTAATAAGTTTCATATTTTACTTGAATTTGGTATTATGTTTTTATTTTTATACCTGACTTTTCCTACTTCAGTGCATGATACCGTTAAAATACCTGGCAAGCAACATTTCACAGTACATTTTTTTTTCTATATGAATTTAAGGTACTGAGTTAATTTCCAGTAAACAATTTAAGAAATCATCTTGCAAGAGTCTTTCAGAAAATAATTGAACTAGTGGCTTTGTAAATTTTTTTCTCTTTTTTTTTCTGAATTCCAAATCTAATGTTCAAATTAAATCCATTGAACATGAATTGACAATGTGATATTGGCAGAATTTGTGGCTTCAACATCTTTAAAAGTCAATGTGAACACTGATCTGGATCTAACAAATAATTTACATAAATTACTATTATGTAATCACCCACTATAGAAACCAGCAATTTCTATGTACTATGAAAGTTAAAACTGGTATATATATATACACACACACATACATGTGTATGCGTATATATATGTGTATATATATACGTACATGCTTATGTATGCATATGTACACACACACATATACACAGAGAATGAGAGAGAGACAGATTTTTTACCCTTCCAGAGCTCTAATTTCCCCACAATCAGGACACATGGTAGTTCTTACGTTTTTCTTTAATCTCCAACAACAACAGAATGATGTGGAACTATTGAACTATTTGGAACAGCAGTTTAATCTCCGTACTGTATTGCAATGTCTACTGGGCTTAGCATACCCCTCCAATATCTGTTAATATGTATTAGGTGTATTTAACAGTCTGTTGGTGGTGATGTCTGTCCCGATCCAATGTCGGGGGAGGTTTCCATACGATCCCAAGGACGAGATTAAGATGCTGGAATTGGTCAGATGTCGTACAACCTTTTACTTTTATTTGGGGGGAGAAGAGAATGGAGGGAGGAGGGAGGGCAAGGGAGGAGAGGAAAAGAATGGGGGGGGAGAGAGAGAGAGAGAGAAGGAGGAGTTTATCACCACCACTTCGAGTCCGAGGATCTTCCACTGGGTCTTCGGTGGCCTCAGGCTTCGTCGAGGACCGAAGCCGGGGGGGGGGGGGGTGTGCGGTGCAGGACGGCGCAGCGACGGACGGAGCAGTATCACCCGCCCGCCAACGAGGGGCACGTGCGCTCCTTATATAGGGGCTCTCACGCATGCGCGGATCACAATTGCGTCCGTGCGGTTCTCCACCGACGTGCTGTCCCCGCCTCGGCTCTTTTCGCGCCTTTTGTCCCTGCGCAGGCGCACGAGGTTGTGTTAAAACTGTGGAGAAGAGGGTCTTTTCGAAGCGCGACGCTGGATGGCGCTACAGCGGCAATGTCGAGACAAAGCCGCATTTTTCTATCGGTCCTTTACAATGTCTTTTCTCCTTCCTTCTACCCACTCTTTCTGTGAAACTCTTACAGGGAAACTTGAAAAAAGGTAATATAAAGTATTTTAGAAATAATCATTGAAAATCTCTGTGAATACAATTATTTTGTTCTGAGGTTGGAGAATTAGTTGATTTTAATCCTTGCCCAAATACCCGTTTGTCTATGACTTTCCCCATAAAAATAATAATTAGGATAATGTATTCTTTATTAATCATTGTATAAGGCATGAAAAGGAACATAATTTTTGTTACAAGCAGTTTACAGTAAATACATTCACTGAATTGTGTTATACATAAATGACAGCAGAATATGAAATGAGCTAGAAGTGATATCTAATGCTGAAAACTGCAGTTTAAGAAGTAACAGTGATAACTTGGTGGGGAAGATTCTTGTTACTGTAATACATTTCAATTTTTACAAGAAGCCAAGGGAAAAATTAACAATATCGTCCTTCAAACACCTTCACAATTCAAGTAAATTATGTTTCCACAATGAAGACATAAGAATGAGAAATTTGAGTTAAAATGTGCATTTGCCACCAGTTCTAAGTACTGGAAGAGAGAAGGCATAGAAATTCATAACCTACTCTTCAGGTTCTTGAAAGAAAGAATTTTTTTAGCTTGTTCTATTTTTATGGAATATTTATGCAATGATCTATTTGGAAAATGGCCTAAATTCATTATTAAATAAATTCTTGAATCATAAAGAAGAGTTTTTATTATCCAAAAAATAAGGATCTGGACAGAGAAGAAGCCATCTTGAAACATGTGTCATCATTATCAATGAGACTATGAGACTCAGTAAGTAAAAGAAGCTGGTTTTGGTATATGACACCATAAGTTAATGTTAGATTTCAAGTCAGAAACTCAGAAGAATTAAAAGATCATAAAGTTTTTAGTGCCTCTTCAGGATATACAGCACTACAGCATTACAGAGCAAGAAGGAAGTACACTGATAGCTTTAGTGTGTATAAATTGGCAATTCCAGATTAATTGGGAGCGGTTCTTCCTCTCAGGACAATGGAGTCTGTCCCTATCAGAACTTTACAAGGAGCACTTCATTAAAGTCCTTCTGAGCTATTTTCTTTGCTGTAAGTATGAAAGCCCACAGTGCACATGGCACCACCGAGCTCAGCAGCACAATAGCCAAAGAACTGACGTACCTGTGCCTGTACAGTAACCCTCTACTGGGGTGCAGAAGAACCTCCCGTCAGCTGAAATGCACCACAGCCCCCTATAGAGTAATGCTATATTCAGTCTAGAGTAATGAAGTACTTGGACAAATATATTATTTTTTCAAAGTAGCCAAGTGGGTAAGTATCAGGACATTAAACGAAGTCACAAGTTCCACCATTTTGTCATTACAGGTAAGCAACCCCCACTACTGTCTGGAAAATCATCTCCTGGAACTAATAATGAGGTAAACAAGGAAATTTATCTATTTAAGTAAATGAAGTCAAGTTACGAGTGGTGTGGTGTGCTGTACTGTCATGTGCCTCATGAAGATCAACAAGGAGAAGTGCAAAGTCTTGCACCTGGGGAGGAAAAACCCTATACACCAATATATGCTTGGGGCCACCCAACTGGAAAGAAGCTTTGCAGAAAAGGACCTGGGGGTCCTGATTGACACCACATTGAATATCAGCCAGCAATGTGCCCTTGCTGCAAAGGCGGCTAATGGTATCCTCAGCTGCACTAGTCAAAGCATTGGCAGCAGGTTAAGGGAGGAGATTCTTCCCCTCTACTCAGCACTGTTTAGGCCACACCTTGAGTCCTGTGTCCAGTTCTGGGCTCCTCCGTACAAGAGTGACATGGACATACTGGACAGAGTCCAAAAAAGAGCCACAGGGATGATGAAGGGGCTGGAGCATGTCGTGTGTGGAAAGGCTAAGAGATTTGGGACTGTTCAGCCTGAAGAAGAGAAGATTCAGGGGGGATCTCATCAATATATATAAATACTTGAAGGGTGGCTGCAAAGGGGACGGAGCCATGCTCTTTCCAGTGATGCCCAGTGACAGGACCAAAGGCAATGGGCACAAACTGAAACATAGCAGGTTCCATCTGAATATGAAGAAACACTTTTTCACTGTAATGAAAAGTGTCCTAGAATCAATCAAGATCTGAATTTAAATCTCTAATTTAAACTACAGTTTATGCATCTAATAACTTGATTCTGCTAAACTATATACCTTAGATCCTTAAACAGTTGAAAAGATTAGATGTCTTTGAAGGCTTCTTGATGGGATCCTACCCATTATGCAAGCTTAGTTGGACTCTGTTGCTGGGAGCATTCAGATGCCCATCTCTCTCTGTTTACTTCAGAAAAAGACCTAGATACTTTCCTTGGAATGTCTGCTCCGCTACATGCCAAAAACATATGTTGATGCTTAAGTTAAGCATGGTTGAAGACAACTATAAAAGTCAACCAGTTTTTATACAAGACCATTTCTAATTCAAAATTTGTATATACAAAGAATTTAGGTCTGTCACCAACAGAACAAAATGAAACAACATACATTTTTGTTATTAACGACAGGACTGGGAAAAAAAGAAGGAGCTGTTCACCACAGTAAGCTCTAGTACTCTTTTTGACACTATATGGAACTAGCTAAAAGATTCTTAACCGAGAAGCCTTCCTTTTGAGAACAGAGTTATAGAAACATAGACATATTTCAGAAGAACCCGTTTAAATTATTCTAAATCAACAGAGAACAATATTCATTAGCTTCATTTGCTAATAAATTTTTTGGTTAATAACTACTAATGTTAAATTTTACATAATATTATTGTTACTATTATGCATTTAGTGCTTTTCTCTAGAAATAAAACATGGGTCGGAAGGAGGATCCGGGGAACTATAGGCCTGTCAGCCTGACCTTGGTGCCGGGAAAGGTCATGGAGGAGATCGTCTTGAGTGCCATTATACAACACGTGCGGAACAACTGGGGGATCAGGCTCAGCCAGCATGGCTTTATGAAAGTGAAGTCCTGCTTCACTAACCTAGTCTCCTTCTATGACAAGGTGACCCACTTAGTGGATGAGGGGAAGGCTGTGGATGTTGTCTACCTGGACTTTAGTAAGGCCTTTGACACTGTCTCCCACAGCATTCTCCTGGAGAAGCTGGCTCCTCATGGCTTGGATGGGTGCCCTCTGCGCTGGGTTAAAAACTGGCTGGACGACCGAGCCCAGAGAGTGGTGGTGAATGGAGTCAAATCCAGTTGGTGGCCGGTCACGAGTGGTGTTCCCCAGGGCTCAGTATTGGGACCGGTCCTGTTCAATATCTTCATTGATGATCTGGATGAGGGGACGCAGTCCACTCTCGGTAAGTTTGCAGATGACACCAAGCTGGGCAGGGGTGTTGATCTGCTGGAGGGTAGGAAGGCCCTACAGAGGGACCTGGACAGGCTGGATCATTGGGCCGGGGCCAACTGTATGAGATTCAACAAGGCTAAGTGCCGCTGGGTCCTGCATTTGTGTCCCAACAACGCCATGCAACGCTACAGGCTGGGGGAGGAGTGGCTGGAGAGCTGCCTGTCAGAAAAGGACCTGGGGGTGTTGGTTGACAGCTGCCTGAACATGAGCCAGCAATGTGCTCAGGTGGCCAAGAAGGCCTATGGCATCCTGGCTTGTATCAGGACTAGTGTGGCCAGCGGGACCAGGGAGGTGATAGTGCCCCTGTACTCGGCACTGGTGAGGCCACACCTTGAGTACTGTGTTGAGTTTTGGGCTCCTCACTACAAGAAGGACATTGAGGTGCTGAGTGTGTCCAAAGAAAGGCAGGAAGTTGGTGAAGGGTCTGGAGCACAAGTCTTATGAGGAGCAGCTGAGGGAACTGTGTTTGTTTAGTCTGGAGAAGAGGAGTCTGAGGGGAGACCTTCTTGCTCTCTACAACTACCTGAAAGGAGGTTGTAGTGAGGTGGGGGTCGGTCTCTTCTCCCAAGTAACAAGCAATAGGATGAGAGGAAACGGCCTCAAGCTGCGCCAGGGGAAGTTTAGGTTGGGTATTAGGAAAAACTTAACTGAAAGGGTGGTCAGGCATTGGACCAGGCTGCCCAGGGAAGTGGTTGAGTTTTCATCCCTGGAGGTATTTAAAAGATGGGTAGATGTGATGCTTGAGGACATGGTTTAGTGGTGGACTTGTCAGTGCTAGGTTAACGGTTGGACTTGATGATCTTAAGGGTCTTTTCCAACCTTAATGATTCTATGATTCTATGATTTATAACAATGAATAAAAATTATAATCCTTTTTCTGGAAACTTTTTCCTGCAGAAAATGGTTTCTGGGTGCTTCTCAAGACTGGATTAAAATGTCAGGATTTTCTACGTAGTAAAAGTTACCTTTTAACTGTGTGTGGCACGTAGTCCCTCCTGTCATTACTGGTAAATCATAATTTGTCTGTCAGTAGGAAAAAAGAAGGGGTGACCAATACAACTGTAATAAACATTAATATCACATTTTCTACATCAATTTCAGTCTGCCTGAAAGAGGGAGTTCATATTCTTAGAGGAATAAAAAGCTTAAAATATTCTATCCTCATAAAATTGAAAGCGAGGCACAAAATGTAGATTATCCTGAAATGCTAATGGAATATGTGTACAGCTAATAAAGTCATACATTTTAACATTCATATTTCAGCATTATCAAATTGTGATATGCAGAACTTTCTGCTATCTTTTTGTGCATAACGAATTTAGAGTCAGGTTCAAGTTCTTACTTTAGTCTTAGTTTAGTTTATCTCTTTACTAAAAAAAAATATATATGCATAACATGGTACCATTGCACTACATGATGAAGAAACACTTCTTTTATAAAGACACAAAGCAAAAATGCCCCATGTATAAATGGTATTATTAATGAATGCAAATTATTGAAGAAATGTCTGACTGTCTTAAGTTAGAGGGGATTAAATTAATGGGATGCAACAGATTAGGTTAAAAGTATTCTGAAGATCTGACAGTGTACTGAAAATCTCATTTTGATTTGTGTATTTCAAGGCTAATATTCTGCTCAGCATTTAAGCAGAATGAAGGCTATTTCCAACATGCAGGAAACTTATTTGGAAAAATGCCAGAATTACTATGATACCAACTGTTCTGCATACTTTTAATTTGAAGATGTACATAGTTTGATTTCAAAAGCAAAAGCAAGAAAAAAAAAATGTAGATAGGGGAAATACTTTCTAAGAATCCTGAAAAAATAACCACTTGAATTTGTAGTCTAAGGTTTTAGCTTCATTCCCTTTATTTTCTTCTTTGTATAAACAAAATGGCTTGTCAGCACTGCAGTTCATGGTCCTTAGGTAGTCAGTAGCAAGACAGGTTCATGTGCCGTAAAATAGCTGTTATCCTAATGACTTCTGCAAAGCCCAGCTAGAAAACATCTGGAGATACACGAATTTGATTAAATGTTGAGATTTGAAAATTCTGGGCTTCAATGTCTGAATGATTTTTGGCAATTTTAACAAAAATTAAACAAAGTTTTTTCTTTGTATATGTATCCATCTGGAGCTAATTATGCTAATTGCTATCAGTTGCCTGGCAAACTTACAAACTTTATGTTTTTCTTTTTTTTAAGGTCACAGAGGTAAAATACAAATGAGAAAAGTCTATTGGTACAGAGAGTTGTTCTGCAGAGCAGTTACTAAGTTGTTTCATGTTTTGTAATTATGATTTGACTTTGGTGACTAAGTTTTTTTCATTATTTTAGTACTAACTTAGATTAAAAATTTTATATACAGACATACACTGTTGTATAAGATGAATCAAATTTTTTTTTTTCTCCTTTTTTCTTCAACCCCATCCCTTTTCTTTCTGGGACTGCTTTGCTGCTTGTATAATACAAGTTTAGTGTATCTGACATTTTCAGTCCCTAAGCTGGAAAGTGTATTTGTCTTCTGCGCAGGCTTGTAAAAGTAGAACCCAGCAGGGCTATTAAGATTGGAATATTTTTATATCGTGGGTTACTCGTTACTCAGATATTTGAAATTTAGGTATATGGTTGCATGGACTTCTGAGTAAAAATGGCAAAAGTTGTTCCCATACAGACAAGGCTTTTCCTCCACTGTTAAGGGAGTTGTTTAAAAGAAATGGTTTGTCTTTCCCTCTGGAGTAATCTTTTTTTGACATTTGACCAGGTAACGAGTTGAGCCTCCTAGGTTAGATTGCATGCCTACATTTTTGTAGTGCTAAATCTGGGTGTGATAAATCCTACCCCTATGTGAAGCAGCTGATTTAATTCTATGAAGCAAGTTCCTGAAAGAAAATAAATAATGTGCTGCCAGGTAGACATTAGTCATATACTCAGACCTCTTCTTAACATACTATGCTAAGTAAAGTGGTCTGTTTAAAGCAAAGCAAAGTGTGGTTTTCAAGGCTTACGATTTTACCGTAATTATTCCCACAAAAATTTCATTGACTTAATGGAGAACATTATCTATGAACAAGAGGAGGCTACAAGATTTGGCACTTACTTTAATTGCACATACTCTTTTCTAATCAATATCTGCTAGTAAAGCTATGATGTATTTACAATATTTTTACAATGAATCATATTCTTTGTTTGATAGTTCTATTTCTTCTGTTTGATAGTCAACATATTACCTATTACAGGAAAGGACAATTGTTCTGTAATATAAAATAGCAGGCTATAACTAATGACAAATATGCCATTCGGGAGGGAAAACTGACTACAGTAGATTCCATTAATTTAAATGTCATTTTCATGGTGTATTCAGAGAATTAGGAAAGTGTAATGACAGTTTTGCGGCTTTGAAACTTTTTTTACTCCATTTTTATTCCATTTATGAAATATTTTCAGTGTACTATGGTTTTCTCTTGAAGCACACAATACATTAAGAAGCTGACATGATGCTGTATATTTAGCCTCCATGTTCCAACTACTGTTTCCAAAATGACTCTGGTAAGCCACAGCACCCCAAAAACATTGTTATATTGAATAGACCAGTGTGTCTTCCTGGGGAGCAGCCATCTCCAGGAATTACAGACTCTCAGAGACTACCTGGCTACATTAGTGTGTGTTACTTTATTTCTCTAAGCCTTTCTTCTTGGAAATGTCTGAGGGTTGTTGATCTCCATTACTGTCTTGTTTCTTTACTTTTTTTCTGAAAGGGCCAGCATGACTGTGATGTCTGACTTTTTCAGAGGAGCTGTAGCTGAGAATCTTGAGTAAAAAATGATATTTAGCTCTATGTCAGAATGAATCATGTAATTAACTTCACTATGTGCAATCTTAAGCATCTTCATAAGTCTTCAGTGATTTCTTAGACAACTGTTTTCTAGGAAGGTAACACTAGGACACCACATACTGACAGCAAATAAAAAGACTTTTTCATGGGCCATAGAACTCCTTCAAAAAGGGATGGAAAGAGGTACTTCGTATGTATAGTTTTAGCTGCTTTGCTGTCAGTATCTGTGCTAAATTTGTATCTACATTAGTTGCAATTATTACAGTGCAGGTATAATCTTAAACTACTGTTTAACTACATCTTGAGCTGCTGAAATTTTCACAAATACTTTCATCCATCTTTTCCCAATTTGGGGACAGCGCTACACTAAGCCTTATGTTTTAGTTCATGGTGCTTGATTGTGGCTTGGGCAAGTATACCTCTTGCACCATCTCACCTCTTGCTTCCCACTTTTGAACACATTGCCATTAGTGTTTAACTCTGTCCACATTCTCTATAGGAAACTGATGGGCTAAACTCAGAGCAGAGGGTTCTGCCAATAAACAGATGGTAATATTCACCTCATCTTAATGTAGATGTCTCAAATAGGTCAGGTGAATCATACCCTAACATTTCTATTTTTCTTTGGACCTAATCCAGTTGCCCACACTTAGGCATCTAATGTCATCTGAGAAGCCCTATGGTATCTCTCTGGCCTCCATCTGTCATTTTGTAGGGTTTGGATCTCCCTTAGGCTCTCTGTGATATCTGCGCGGCTCATATAAATATCTCAGACACAGTAGTCTGTCTAGAATTATACTAAGCATGTATGTTTAGGGAATGTGTTGTCTACAAAATGTACTTAGAGAGACTAGTTTTGCTACAGTTTTTGTCTACACCAGAAATATCTGGAGTTAGATAAGATAATTTGCATTAAGAACGTCAAAATATTAAGTATTAAATTGCTAAGTCTCTTTCTTTGTGGAATCTTCTGACACCTAAATATCAAAATTTCCTGCACTAAAATATCACTGACAATTGTAGCAGCACCAACAGTAAGCATTACAGTAATTATCATAGGGAGTATATAGAAAAAACAGGGACAACTAGGGCCTCAGCAGGATTCACTTTGCTGTGTTATTCCTACAAGTTTGGGAACCCTGTCTTAAGCAATACGCCTAAGGTTATAAAAAGGACCACGAAAAACTAGAAACTCCACATATTATTTTTTTCTGATTCTCAGACCAGTGAATTGACTGAAACAGTATTCTTCTCTGCAGTGTTATCTAGGTATTTATACATATATCAAATACATGAAAACATTTGATTACTTCTTACGTAACTCAAAATAAAAGTCTTATCTTAGCATTTTATTAAATTAATTGTGAGTGCCAAAGACTATAAAAGAGACCCTAAACAAGAGTTTATCATGTTGAAGTGATGAGACTTATTCATACACTGTAAATTGTGCTATTGGCTGGTACGCAAAGATGGTGACTTGCTACTAGTCTTGAATCATTAAAGATTCAAATAACTCTCTGAACAAGTATCAAACACAAATAGTCTGAAGATTATTGATTATCAATTAAAAATTCATGTATTCAGCTTTTATCTGTGCAAACGTGAAACTAAAATACTTGTCTTTCTTCTTAATATAAATCAAGGAAGTTATATACAGAGTGATAAGGAGTTGGCAAGATCTTTAATTCTAAAAAGTGTTAAATACTTGGGACATTCACCTGTCTTCTGGTATGCATGACAATCTTATTAATCTCTCAAAGAACATTTATACTTTTATTTGGCCATTAGCCGCATTAGTACTGTCAGATCTTATTGGTAAGAATAAAACTCTGAAGCATTGCTCTGTGTCTCATTTACTGGAAATTCAGGAAGTCTATAAAATTATTTACAGATTCCATGCTCAAAGTTACCTTACTCACTGATTTGTGTAACTGCTGAAAGAAAAAAATTGAAAAAAAGAATTACCTTCATATAATAATAATACTTTTCTTAGTGTTGTCATCAGAAAGTTACATACAAAATAATTGCATTTATATATATATATCTCCCAAATATTCTTTTTATATAACTTATTAAAAACAATAATAAAATGGATGCTTACTCTACCTTACAGCATGTTGCAATAAAAGCAAGGAACCTGTTTGTAGATTGCCAGATGGAATATTTAAGATATTGCCAGAGAGGTGAAATTAAGAAAGGAAATACAGAACAAGTAAGATGGAAGTTTTAAGTTTCCATGGATATGTCTTTACACTTTTCTTTCAGAAGTATTTATTTAGGATTTATTTATTTAACTCACATGGTAAGTTTACATCCAATATAGTTTTAGCTGACAAAACGAGATTGTGAACACCTAAATGAAGGCAACTAAATGTAGAAGGCACCACATGTGAACTAGAGTCCAGACTCTGTTGTCTAAAAACAGTCATCTACTGATTCCATTTAAGACCCATTAAGATCCCCCACCTGCCTTCCACTTGTCAGGTCTCATATCTGCCAGTTTTATGCAGCTGTCTCTAACATCTGAAAAAGCAGTAAATGTCTATATTCAGGAAATGAACGCTGCCCCTATTTAGTGGAGCCTAGAGTTATTCAACTGATCAGATGTATCTTCTGCTGGTTAAGCTGAATATTCAACTTCCCACACTTTCATTAACTCTAGTAACAAGATCTTCATTGATTGTTATGTGAGCTTAGTAACATAGCTCACATTTAGACATCTGCATTGTAAGCATTGAAGAGTGAGTGCCTGAATCTGGATCTGAAACCAACCCTTATTTTTCTCATGATTCTCCACATTTTCCCTCCTTTTTTATCTTTTAAATGATTTATTGGTCCTGGTATACATATGATTTCTCTTCTGCAATTTAGGGCTTTGATCCAGTTGCCTAAACATAGGCCCTCAGTAACACCTGAGTTGACACACTGGAATATCCATGACATTTCTGTGAGGCCAGTAGACCAAAGCCCTGGTCTGACAGCTGGGTGCCAGGACAGACGCTGCTGGATTTCTCCCCTAGCACTAGGCTTTTTTATAGCTGTTTATACAGCTGCACTGAGCTCTGTGTCTGAGTTAGGGCTGTTAATATTCAGGAGTCATTGGTTTTGAATACATAACAAGACTGAATCTTAGTCCCCAGAACTTGCCCAACAAGCAAAACTTAATGATTATTTTCTAAATCAAACTTGTCCAATCAATATCCACTGGTGCTATCTATTACATACTTGGATTATGTTGCAAGCTTCACTGAAAATTGTTCTATAGTGCTTAGCTAAGAGTTTTTGTTAAGACCTATCAAAGGTTGTGAAGCACTACAATGTCTTGTCATATTACTTTGTTAGACAAGAGTTTGTTACTGGGGTCTTTGAATCATAAATGACTACACATATGCAAGAATATCCTGTATGGTACTTACTATCTCCTGACCATTTACTATCTCCTGAGTCATTTACCCATGGCTGCATAAAGTGGGTGCCTTGCATTATCATTATGCTTTTGGCAGTTTTCAAATCACTTTGTGAAACTTAACAAAGGAGAAACAAAATGCTATTTCATTGTGGGATGCAATAAATGCATATTTTATAGTATTTTTGAGTAAATAATATCAGAATATTTATTTCTGAAATATTCTGTGCAGGCACTCACAAAATATCTACATGAAACTACATAAAATAATCCATTGATACAATTTGTTGTATTCAGGTCTTAATATCAGTCATGGGCTTACATATTTGATCACATTGATTAGCTAAAATAGTGTGGTAATTACAAAGAGAGTAAATACTTCACCATCTATAATATTTTGTTTATTGTGGGTAACAGCATGGTTTCTCCCCCTCCCATAAAGGTTCCAAAAGGAAGATAAAATATAAACACATTTTCATACTGAAAACTTCCTAAATAAATGTTAAATTAGATTAGGATCATGTTTCATTTTGAATTCTTATGAAATCTCAGCAAAATGTAATAAAAAAAACCAGTTTTAATTATTGTGAGACCAATGCAACTTAATTTCATAAACTTCAGTAAACTGATTTCCAATATTTGACATAACAAGTTAAATCAGTATCAGATTTCTTCTTTTTATTGCCGAAAAAACAATTATGCTTTTTTTGAAGTTTTTTTTTTTTTAAAGAAGCTATTTTTACTGCCTTCATATTTTTTCTCATGCAAACACTAAATTAGCTTTTTTTCCCTATGATTAAGCTGTAACATTATAAAATTTCTAAATTTTTAGGGTGATTAGTAATATATAGACAAAAGATAAACAAATAAATTAAAAGAAGATTAACAGGAAGAATAGACAGAGAACAAAAATTTAAATTTTTAAATATAATTAATTTTTCAGCCTCCATTTTATTTTTAATAACTAAATACTTGTATAGGTTGAAATCAGAGATGTGAATCCAAAGAATTAACAGATAATTTTAAAGAGTTTGCATGAATGTCTTCTTTGAAATTGAATCACTCAAAGGACTACCCATAGACCCTGACCATGCTATTTCTTCTATGGGGAGATAAATCTTGTTTGGAGTCCTTCGGTAAGTATTTATCACCAGTACCACTGTCTAGTGTGCATAATGTGACCAGGTATGATAAAATATTTTAATTGCCTATATAACTTGTTAGTCTATCTCATTCTCATTTACTGAGTTGTTCAAAGAACTCCTCTCTGTGTGAGCACAATCTCTGCTAACAATAATTTATGCTATTTAGACTCCTTTGTCTCTACCTTCACCTTGTCTGATCAGAAAAGGAACTTAGAGAAACACATGGCATTATATTTGTTTAAATTAGGCAATTAGATTTACACGATGGGAACAAGACCTAGTTCTCTACTTCCACTAAATACTTTTTGTAAAAGAATGAGAGAAGATTCAATGATGACAAATGATGACAAAAAATTGGAGGAAATCAAAAGTACTTTTCAGGGTTAGGATCATAACTCAAGAAAGTCACAAAAATGAAATCAATTATGACAAACAAAAAGTATTGTAAGAAAATGCATAAATAGCAGAAAACATTGTGGCCAACAGGCTTTACATTTCTGGATGCTAGTAGACCTCAAATTGAAAGAGTCAAGAATGTGGCATCAATGCAAAATAGAACAAATAATCTTGTTTTAAAATGAATAAGCATATCAAATATAAAGTTTAATAGTGAAATATTTACATGTTATTGATATATACTTAGCTGCAATATTGTATGTAATTTCAGCACTACATTGTAAAGAGATCCTAGTAAATTGTTGAGTCCTAAGGAGAAACAAAAGAATCATCAGAAGTTTAGAAAGCCACATTCAGGATGAATCATTGATGGAATTTATCTTATTGGGCAAGAGATATTAAAGAAGGAAAGTAGCAAAAAAGGCAGGAAATAATGGCGTGAAAAGATGGCAATTTTTTTTAAATAAATTGCTAAAAGGGAAAAGTTATAAAATGTTCTTGTGCACTGAGACGAGACAGGAAGATACTTTGCTTTTGTCTAGATTAAGGTTAGATATTAAAGAAAGACAAAGCAAAACAAAGATTTTCTGAATGAGGCCTTAAACATGACAACAGAGTATCTAGGGAGCCTGTAAAATCTCACTCTTGAAAGATTGTCAAGAATAAGTTAGGCAAACAGATGCAGGGGTCATCTACAAGTATGTCTTTATATCTTCTCACAAGGAGTATACTATTCAGTTTCCTCTTATACCTTCTAGCACTGTATTCTTTTATGTTGTTAAAAAAATTTGATAACAACTATAGTCAAACCCTCGGCTATAAACCATTTGAAAGCACAGGAAAGAGGGAGATCTGTTCCCTCCTTTTCCCTTGAAAATCTTCCATTTGTGAAAAATAAGTAACTTTAAAAGATTCATTTGAAGAAGACTTCTTACTGCTACATGAGTGTTATAACCGTCTGGCTACAGTCAACCTTTTACTTTCTTTCTCTTCGGTCAAAAAAACCTTGAAATATTGGTTTGGTATTGAAACATAACTTATGCAGAAGGAGAGTGACTTCCACATTGGTTTGGTAGCTCAAACATTCTTTGATTAAGAAGGCTATGTATGTTTGTATTCCCTCAACATGAAAAGGTCATGGTATCCCATCTGGAATGCCCTCAGATTCCTAAACCCTGAGCAAGTCATCGACAGAATGGGGCTAATATATATGACATTCTGCTTTAGAAGACAGTTGCTGTCAGATCATGTTTGTGGAGTTCAGTTGATAAGGTGTGTTCTAAAACTGTCCACTGGGACAAGCTTCTGATGACTAATGTATAGAGGAAAAACATATCTGCACCCCGTAGTTCAGATTTGAGCTAAGCTACCAGCATGCACAGACATGTTGAGACAGTGTCTCAGAAGCTAAACATCGAGCACTACGGAAATAGCAAATTCTAGGAAGTCTTAAAAATTGCAGAAGCTGAACAGTTTTCTTTGATCAGTATTTTGGATACATTAGTTAGTCTTCTCTGAGATACATAGCTTAATCTTCCTTTGCAGGGAAAGAGAAACAGAAATAAACTGATGTATATGGGAAAACAATTTTCTCCTCCTGCTGCAGGTATGTCAAATAGGTAACATGTACTGTACTCTCTAAAAGCCCCCTTAAAAAAAATGTGTATATATATATATCTCTAATTGGATTGATTTACTCCAAGTTATACCTCAGAAATATAGGGAGGAATGTTGTTGGCAAAATACTGGCATCCATCCAATTTAACGCACCCTAGTGCTTTTCAGAATGTGGAGGTTGCAAACATGACCTAGGAACTACCCTTCTGGGAACTTGCAGGTAAAGATCTGTGGGATACCTTAGGTTATCTCAAATAGTATAAAAACCTATAGTGAAGTATCTGAATCCTACCTCTGCTATATTCTCTATGTTGGGTTGTATAGGACGCTATTGGAAGAATTGACTGGGTCTTTTGTGACAGACATCTGGGACTCAGTCTAAATCTGGGTAAGTAATGATATTGAAACATGCTAGAGTCTTTAAACATTTGCATGAGTCTGAAAGTTATGGCAGAATACCTATGGAGAACCAGGGTCTTCCTGAAGTAGCAGGTTGAAGCCAGCTGGGTTTATACTAGGAAATCTCAAGTTGATTGAGACACCTATGTTTAGACAACTGAATTGAGTCCTACATGTTTTAAACCCAGCTCTTCTCTTTTTTTCACCTAATGGTTTGTGATTTAGAAAGCTTTTATCACGTGAAGGACAGTTTGTCCTTTTTCCTCAGCAGTTCCAAACCTTCACCAAAAATAAACGATTGGATTCAACACAATGAATATTTTATTTTAATGAACAACCTGGCAATTAGACATAATTACAAATATTATCTGAAAGCTGATTACTACTGTCTGGTGATGAATACATGAAATGCAGTCATTTCTTCCTAAAACAAAGAGAAATTGGATGACATTACTAATTCTGTGATATTTTCCACCTCTGGAAAAATCCAAGTATAAATCCACATATAATCCACGTTCAAATCCACATATAAAACAAACCAAAACAACATTAACAAAAATTTCCTGGAAACAAATACCCAGTTTTCAGACATATTGCTGTTTAGCTTATTATGAGACTTGCTACCTTCTACTAACACTAGTAATACACAATATTTACATTGTTAATTTTTTCTTGTCATCTTAATTGTCCTTTTTTTTTTTATCACCATCACCATAACAATAGTATCTGAGAGGAGCAGGAGCCCAAGATACTTCAAAAGTGTAACAAAAATGTGTACCCTTAAAAGTACATATTCAAATTGTGACTATTTGTGCTGATTTTGGACAGTAGACTAATAGTAGAAAATTTATTTAATTGTTTTAAAAATAGTAAGAAGTTTAATTTCCTATAGTGCACAATCAGTACAACAGTTTTATTATCCACTTTGATATAGTGTAGTACCCTTTATAACAAATTAGCTGTAGTGATTCATTTGCACTTTTTTCTGGATATACCAACTACTACTAAGGTTAAGCTGGTTTAATCCTAAGAATTTTGATAGGATAATTCTAAGGTCATTCTGACTTTAATGATGTTCAGAGTCTTCATGTGATTTAATCTCATCCGACAAGTAATAGGATCAAACCAAATTGCTGTTTTTCCTTTTGCTTTTGAAAAAAAAAAATCGATAGCAGATTACAGTGTTTGGACAGGGATGTAGAAGCTTTAGACATATCAAAAGACTGTTTTAACTTCTGGCATGTATTTTAAACTGAGATTAGTGCAAAATTATAAATGAAAGAATCACCCTTATGCCTTCATTAAAAAAAAAAAAAAACAAAACAGTAAACGTGCAATGATTACATTAAAGTTTCAAGATCAGAGATAAAAGGAATGGGCTCATGTGCATTTTTGTATGCAATCTTCAATTCATGTCAAAGATGTGTTATATTTATCTCACCTAACTTCAGGCACAGACACAGCTGAGGCTCCTGAGTTAAGATTGTTGTTACAATCCTTGTTAGATTTTGAATTACTTTTCACTTCTCTGTGTGATAACTAAAGTACAAATAATATGGCAAATTTGAAGGGAGTTCAAAGAAAAGACGGTGGTTTAACAAAATATTGTGCTGGATGAAATTGACATGATTTGCTGCTCTTTTATTTCTGGACAAATCATTTACCAGTTTATCAGGTCTATTACTTGCATTTAACTTGTCATACAAAGTAAGCCATCACTCCTCTGAATTCCTTTCATCTTTCAGAATCTTTCTGACTTACACAGATAGATCACTTAGTCATACGCAGTCAATGGAAACAACAAAAGAACCATTTATATCTCTAATTCTGATGAGAGTTTTAACAATATTTATATAGTTAGTCCTGCAGATGTTTGTGATTATATGTTTCATGCAGAGCATGTTACCTTTGACCTAATACCTCACTAATGTGGCTTTCTGACTTCTGTACTATTGCTGGCCTGTAGCAGCTTGAACCACAGGCATCAGTGTATTTCTCTCCCCACAATGTCTTTGGTATTTTTAATGAATTTGTTTTTCCTTTTGTTTTGTCAAAGGAGCCAGGGAGGGGGGAGAGAAAAAGGCTTATGCCAAATTGTTTCTTTTGCATTCCACGGACTGGGCAAAAAGTCATGTGTTCTTTTGGGAAGCTGATAAGAACGCAGGATAGTTGGTACCCAGATACGAATTATTTTATGCTAAATAAACCACTTTTAACAGAAGTTAATTAATGGATATTTAATATGAGGTTCAAAATCCCTTTCGACAGAGCGATGCCTTGGTGCCTCTCTGGGACACCAAGTTTGGTCAACCTTTACCATGTTTAAGTACGTTAAACACAAAAATACAAGGCAGCTTCTACTGGATACACCTACGTAATAGATAGCCAAGACTAATGAACTGTAAAGCTGGGCTTCAATATTGTCATCACTCCAGTAAGACACCTTAAGACTTGACCAGACACTCTCCAGTAAGGTGGGAAAGGATTGCACTCTGTTGCTATTTGAAATGGCCTCATGCTCAATGTTGCTGAGCTGCTGATTTCCTGTTTTGTTCCTTTTTTTAGATGGTTTTACACTTTTTCATGTCAGTATTTTTGGTCTTGAATCCTTTACTTACCAGCAATGCACACCTCAACAATCTTACTTCCGTCTGCAATTTTGGTTTTGTAATTCTCTCTTGCACAGATATATTTAATGTACTTTCTCATATAATTTTCTTAGAATTTAGCATTCTTCTCAGAAATCTGAGCCCAGGGTGCACAGGTATGTAATACTAAAACTAGACCTACAATAGCAAAATGGACACCCTGGGAAAAGCATCAATAGATTTATCATGTCAGGGGGTAAAAGCACATCTCTACTTGAATTTTCATTTGTTTTATGATTTTCTTCTGAAATCATTCAGAAAAGCAATGTTTTAATATTTCTTTATGTGTGTGTGGTGGACACAAACAGCTCTAGCCTTTTCCTCAAAAATTTTTCAAGGTGCTTTTGGACACTCCTTCCTGACATGATACCTTCTATGGTATCCTTTTGAGCTCACTTGTTCCTCTATTTCTTGCATAGCAACCATAGGGATGTAACACATATGTGGATTACTATGCTTTAGTGGTAGGATTGGCTTTGTCTACATCTAGCACTGTAAAAATTAGGCATCTATTGGAAGTTTTATAGTTCGCCTCTCAAAAGTGTTTTTTATTCTCTACGTCTTATATATAAAAAGAAGGGATGAGCTCTGACCTGTAGGTACAACTCTCTCTTCATTGACTTGTAACAGACACTGGGCAAGTATTTTAAACTAGACAACTAACTTAAACAAGTAAACCTCAATGAGATTGATTTAAGCCATGTAAATCAACCTCATGTCAAGTTTCCTCTGAGACCTTACATGTGTTTGAATTCTGATGTAAGACGCAGTGATTTTCTGACCTGAGATTTCTTTGGTGCTTAGACATGATAAGTTTAATGAAATGTCTTGTCAAAGGACTTTAAGATTGACCTTCGTGTTTTCATCGGTTTTCCTATGACGCTAGGACACTGGTTTGCTTCTTAGTTTACAAATGAAAGTATTATCTTCACGCAGCTTATATCTTAACTAGTAAGTGCATTTTTCAAAGAGTTGTGTCTAAAGTTTCTGACATATTACTACGTACAATTGTTGTCAGGTATACAAATTTGCTCTGAAGACTCCCATCAAAGGTGGTCAATATTTTTTAAAAGAAGCACACAATGACTTGCAGTACTTTCTGTCATGACATTGCTATTACATTCCTTTTTTTCTTGACTTCAGTCCTATTAGAATTCAAAATATTTGTGCCATCTCAGCCTTTGGGACTTCTATCTTTACATAAGAACATTTAAAATCACGTTCTAAAGCCTGATTAGTATGCTGGATTGAAAGAAAAGTTTGTGAGGTTTAAAAAGCAGTAAGAAAAGATGTCCTTTCAGGGAGTGCATGCTCAGAAGGGCTTTAATTTTCCTTAAGCCTTTTCAGTCCTTGGCAAAGAGGAAAGTGAATACTGTCTGGCTTCACCTGTCTTGTGTAGGTTTATTCAGACAGACAAGATCTGAGAGTATACCGTGAAGTAAATCCATGTTCCTATGTCATTTTTAAGAATGTAGTTGGCTGACCTTTTGATCATAAGTGAAATGTTTTTAAATAATTATGAAAGTGAAAAAAAGGTGTAGTGGACTGTTGAAATTTTTATTACATGATTTTATATGCTTTTCCAATCTTGCTGTTTAAGTACATTGTAGTAAATAACTCAAAGTACTTTTAGTGCTATAACACCCATAAATGTATCTTCTGTCCATAAAGCAGGAAGCACAGACAATTTGGTGTCAGTGGATTTCAATAAATGAAATTGCTTTTTTGCAACATAAATGAGACAAAATTATAAAATTGGGATAAAAATTAAAAGTTTGGAGAACTTAGCTTTAAGATTTAAGCAGGAATCTATTTGAAGATGATCAGAGGGCTGGAACACTTCTCCTATGAAGAATGGCTGAAAGAGCTGGGGTTGTTCAGCCTGGAGAAGAGAAGGCTCCAGGGAGACCTCTTTGCAGCTTTTCAACACTTAAAGGGGGCTTATAAGAAATGTGGAAAGTGACTTCTTACCAGGGCCTCTAGTGATAGGACACAGGGTAATGGTTTTTAAGTGAAACAGGGTAGATTTAGATTGGATATAAGGAAGACATTTTTTATGATGATGGTGATAAAACACTGGAACAGGTTGCCCAGAGAAGTTGTGGATGCCCCATCACTGGAAGTGTTCAAGGTCAGGTTGGATGGGGCTTTGAGCAGTTTGATCAAGTAAAAGATGTCCTTGCCCATGGCAGGGAAGTTGTACTAGATGATATTTAGAGGTCCCTTCCAACCCAAACCGTTCTATGATTCATTCTATGGTTCTATGATACACTTAAAAAATATCTTCAAATCAACTCTGTTTCTAGCTAAAACCAATACCCTTCATCTTGTTTGAGCAAACACTTTGATATGAGGTTTCCCTTTTCTTGAAGTCAGACTGATATGGAGTATTTTATATTTCATGCTGAATAGAAGAAATATCAACTGAAGTTTTTCTATTTATAGCTGAAAGTGTACTATCATCTAGGACCAATTTAAGGGACTAAGCTCAATTGGAACTCAGAAATGTGCGCAGTCTACAATGCCAGCTGCCTTAACAGGGAATGCAAGAATAATATTTCTCCTTGGAGAAATATTTGACTCTTTGGAGTCAAATCCAGTTGGCGGCCGGTCACAAGTGGTGTTCCCCAGGGCTCAGTATTGGGACCGGTCCCGTTCAACATCTTCATTGATGATCTGGATGAGGGGATGGAGTGCACCCTCAGTAAGTTTGCAGATGACACCAAGCTGAGTGGAAGTATTGATCTGCTGGAGGGTAGGAAGGCCCTACAGAGGGACCTGGACAGGCTGGATCATTGGGCCGGGACCAACTGTATGAGATTCAACAAGGCCAAGTGCCGAGTCCTGCACTTGTGTCCCAACAACCCCATGCAACGCTACAGGCTTGGGGAGGAATGGCTGGAGAGCTGCCCAGCAGAAAAGGACCTGGGGGTGTTGGTTGACAGCTGCCTGAACATGAGCCAGCAGTGTGCTCAGGTGGCCAAGAGGGCCAATGGCATCCTTGGTTGTATCAGGACTAGTGTGGCCAGCGGGACCAGGGAGGTGATAGTGCCCCTGTACTCAGCACTGGTGAGGCCGCATCTCGAGTACTGTGTTGAGTTTTGGGCTCCTCACTACGAGAAGGACATTGAGGTGCTGAGTGTGTCCAAAGAAAGGCAGGAAGTTGGTGAAGGGTCTGGAGCACAAGTCTTATGAGGAGCAGCTGAGGGAACTGTGTTTGTTTAGTCTGGAGAAGAGGAGTCTGAGGGGAGACCTTCTTGCTCTCTACAACTACCTGAAAGGAGGTTGTAGTGAGGTGGGGGTCGGTCTCTTCTCCCTAGTAACGAGTGATAGGACAAGAGGAAACGGCCTCAAGCTGCACCAGGGGAGGTTTAGGTTAGACATTAGGAAAAAGTTCTTCACTGAAAGGGTGGTCAAGCATTGGACCAGGCTGCCCAGGGAAGTGGTTGAGTCTCCATCCCTGGAGGTATTTAAAGAACAGATAGATGTGGTGCTCGAGGACATGGTATAGATGGACTTGGCAGTGTGTCGTGGTTTAACCCCAGCCAGCAACTAAGCACCACGCAGCCGCTCGCTCACTCCCCACCAGTGGGATGGGGGAGAGAATCAGAAGGGTAAAAGGGAGAAAACTCGTGGGTTGAAATAAGAACAGTTTAATAATTGAAGTAAAATAAATTAGAACAGTTAAATAGGCAAAGCAAAAACCATGCACGCAAACAAAACAAAACAAGGAATTCATTCACTACTTCCCATCGGTAGGCAGGTGCTCAGCCATCCCCTGGCTGAACGCGGCAGGGCTCCATCACGCATAATGGTTACTTGGGAAGACAAACGCCATCATACCCAATGTCCCCCTTCCTTCTTCTTCCCCCAGCTTACATACTGAGCATGACGTCATATGGTATGGAATAGCCCTTTCCTTTGGCCAGTCTGGGTCAGCACCCCCCGCCCCCGGCTGTGCCCCCTCCCAGCTTCTTGTGCACCCGGCAGAGCAGGGGAAGCTGAAAAGTCCTTGACCAGTGTGAGCGCCACTTAGCACCTATTTAGAGACAGCTTAGCACTACTTAGCAAGAACCAAAGCATCAGTGTATCATCGACATTGTTCTCATCCTAAACCCAAAACACAGCCCCATACCGGCTACCAAGACGAAAATTAACTCTATCCCAGCTGAAACCAGGACACAGTGTTAGGTTAACGGTTGGACTCGATGATCTTAAGGGTCTTTTCCAACCTTGACGATTCTATGATTCTATGATTCCTCCCACACTGTAATAAAAAGCTAGAGTTAAGTCTATATAGCTGACAGTTAGCAGAGTAAACAATTAAATAGATTTAAATATTAAGACAAAGTAAAAGAATTATGGATTTCTCAATTATTTTGACCAAATGACAAGGAAAAAAAGGCATTTCATTTTTCTTTTAACTGTCCTTTTTTGTAAGGAAAAGATACTTTCTTTTAGACGTATGGTTTCCTGTATTAGATGGTCACAAATGATCAAAGTTAGTATTTCACATACACCTTTAAATTTGCCTGGATGCTTGCACTATAACACAGTCTTTAGTTACCTCATATGCCATTTTATTCATGTATGGATTGTTAATCTTCTTCAGAGATAACAAATCCTGGAATATAGTGCACCGTACTTCCAACAGAGAAAAGACATAAAAGAAGTAGAAAAACTAAAAAAAAAAAAAAAAAAGAATGACAAGGATGATTGAGAGCACACTTCTGTACAAGGAGAAACTAAAAAAGATAGCACGTTTGAGCCTGGAAAAGAAATGATTGGCAGGGGTTAACAAAGAAACATGTGAAACAGGAAACAATTGTTCACTTTTTCAACAAAAGATCTTATTCAATGAACTAGTAGAGACCAAATTCAAGACAAAAAAAGAAAGAAGCTTCTTTACACAATACACAATTAGGACATGAAAATCCTTGCAGAAATAAAGTTACACCAGATAAAAAACCAACAGAAACAATTCAAGGAAATAAAATACAGCTAAGGTTATGACCTACAGAGCACACTATCCTTTGCTGCAAAGGTTTCTGAACTGCTGTTAGCTAGAAACTGGGAAGATATTCTGTTGAAGTATCATTACATATATTTCTTCTGTTTTTCATAATTTTCTCATTGATTTGCATTGCTATCTGTACTGGGTCTGGCTGACACGGAGTTAACTTTCTTCATAGGAGCTCATATGGTTCTGTATTTTGGATTTGTGATTAAAACAGTGTTGATAACACACCAGTGTTTTGGCTGTTACTGGATAGTTCTTGCACAGCATCGAGGTTTTCTTTTTCCCATTTGGGAGTGCACAAGAAGCTGGGAGGAAACACGGCCAGGACAGCTGACCTGAATTGACCAATGGCTGACATATCTATTTTTTTCTGTCCTATACACACTGTGATCTTAGCTGTGTGGAGTTAATGTTATAATAATATATATAATAACCGTATCATCCTTACATTATTCTGCACTTGATCTTTAGAGCTTACTGCATTGTCTGCAAAAGAGAAAAGAAGAAATTAACAATAAATTGCAATTTTAATGTAACACAGTAGAAAAGATAGATTATCTTGGCATGTCATAAAAGCTAAATGAGTTTGGGAAGATAAACATGTGTTGGAATTTATAGGGTATAAACTTCATTTGGTATGGCTGTTATAAATCACTGCACAAGAAACTGTACCATGCTTAGGATCATAGTTTGTTCTACTCTACCACTCAGCATTTCTATCCATCAAACAAATTTCAGCTCAGATAGGATTTAAGGTGTCATTTATTTACAGGTGATGATAATGACAAACAAATCCTGACTCACTGCACTGTGCAAGCTTAGCAGCAAAACTGGAAGATATAATAAAACATGAAACCTGCTCAATAAATGTAACTATTTTGTGGTGCTTTCTCATAAAATGAGTTTGATAAGATGTAGCAAAAATCTTGCTCTACATTATCAATAACTTATTTTTGAACTTACAAGAATGAAATATATCGTATGAGATGGCTGATTCTGTGATGAAGAATTAAAAGATGACAGACGCATTCTGAGTAGATGACTACAATACCTACAGTCTGTTGTGTGTTGGTGGACTCAGTTTGATTGCAGAATATCAGCTGTTTCTAATGAGAAATTATTTTAGACTTGCATATTTTAATATATTTTAATTAATTTTTCCATTTTGCCTCTTTAGGTAAGGTGTGGAAAGTATTGTAGAAATGACTAAACACATACTTAGGCCAGATTCTTTTTCCTTGATAACTTAGACTAGTGTTTATTCTGCAAATAGCCCCAGGACATTCATGGAAGTACTCAAAGAGGATAACTTCCAAAATCTGAACTTTAGTAGAAACTATGCCAACTATTCAGGGTTGTCAGAATCTCATTCTTTACACAAGAAGAGGAAAAACTGGTATTCGGTAAGCAGAATAAACTTTTAAAAATAAATTTGCTTTTAATATCCTATGTTAGATTATACAGAAGCATTTTCAGAATATAAACATAGGCAGTAGGTTATGCATTAGAATCTGATGCTTCAAATTGGTAATACACTAAGGCTTTCATTGTCAGTTACATAGAACAAAAATTGAAGACGGTAATAGTGTGACATGTTGAACAAAGTTCCCCTAAAAATAACATTAGTATAGAAAGGTGTTAATGTAAGTATTCCATTTCTAGTTCCACTCTCTGTTTTATTATATTTTAATTCTATGCAAAGCTTGCAGAATGCTGACATTATAAATCTAATAAGATATGTCCTAAGAATTAGCCTTTGATATTGATATAGGTTCAACAAGGATGAGTGCAAAGTCCTGCACCTGGGTCTGGGCAATCCCTGGTATCGGTACAGGCTGGGGGATGAAGGGATTGAGAGCAGCCCTGCCAAGAAGGACTTGGGGGTACTGATAGATGAAAAGCTGGACATGAGCTGGCAGTGTGCGCTTGCAGCCCAGAAAGCCCACCATATCCTGGGCTGCACCAAAAGAAGCGTGGCCAGCAGGTCAAGGGAGGTGATTCTGCCCCTCTACTGTGCTCTGGTGAGACCCCACCTGGATTCCTCCATCCAGCTCTGAAGTCCTCAGTACAGGAAGTACATGGACCTGTTGGAGCAGGTCCAGACGAGGGCCACAGAAATGATCAGAGGGGTGGAACACCTCTCCTATGAAGAAAGGCTGAAAGAGCTGGGGTTGTTCAGCCTGGAGAAGAGAAGGCTGCAGGGAGACCTTATTGAGGCTTTTCAATACTTAAAGGGGGCCTACAAGAAAGATGGGGACAAGCTTTTTATCAGGGCCAATTGTGATAGGACAAGGGGTAATGATTTTAAAGTAAAAGAGAGTAGATTCAGACTAGGTATAAGGAAGAAATTTTTTATAATGAGGGTAGTGAAACACTGGAACGGGTTGTCCAGAACAGTGGTAGATGCCCCATCCTTGGAAAGATTCAAGGACAGGTTAGATGGGGCTCTGAGCAACCTAATCTAGTTGAAGATGTCCCTGCCAATTGCAGGGGGGTTGGACTAGATGACCTTTAAAGGTCCCTTCCATCCCAAAGCATTGTATGATTCTATGATTCTATATATGCATCTTCAGAATATAGTGCAGACTACTGGAAAAAATGCCTTCCAAGAAAGTCTTTAATATGAATAGAATTGGTAAGTTTAGAGATATAATAGATTTTTTTAACTACTAATATTCTATAAAGGAAAGAAGGAGAGAAAGAATTGACTCAGTCTTCATTATCATATCATGTCTCAAGCTGTGTCTGTACTGGCAAACTAAAATGTCAGGGGCCTTTCCCAAGTGCTGGAGTACAGCTGTCTTTACTGTTAAGAATTGTTCTTCTTGCAATTGCCTCTCCCTGGTACAATTCCAGGGTGATTCCAGGGATTGGAGCACTCTTGGGACCACACATCATAGGCAGTTCATAGCCAATCTTACCTTGGAGACTAAAACAGTACATAAGAACAGACCTGGACCATCCAGTGACAGGTAGCCTCAGTGGTCATGAGCGCTGCTGGGCAGGTTTTTACTAGTATAAACATAACTTGAGGATATGATAAGTCTTGGTTAAATTTAGCTGTCTATACTGTAGAAGTAGAATTCTGAATTAGATATTCTGTACGCTCCTTTTATAACCAATGGAGAGAAATAATTATCTGTACTGTATAAGCAATCAATTATTATTTGTATGAGGTATATAAATATACATCTTATATATCTTATTAAATATCTATTAGAGGTACCTGTTGTTTGAATATCTTAATTCTCTCATGAATAACACTTGTAGGCTAGTAAATTAACAGTAAATTATATATGTTCAGAAACATTTGCAGGCATGGAGGTCAACTGGCATACGAAAGCCAGTCTTATTCTACTAAACTCTCTTGAAAGGGTGTGTGGAATTGAGAGCTTCTGCTTCTTTCAGGTTATCTGATAAAGGACCTTTTCAATGCAAAGGTGATAAGAAGGGAAAAACAAGAGGAACACGAGGATTTGGGATATTTAAGGGAGGTCTGTGGGGCTATGCAAAATGTACAAAGGAATGTCTAGGGAAGTGGATGAGGAGGAGCAGAACAGTGAACACACAGAAAAGGCTATAAAAGGAGCCGGTTACACGTAAACCATGGCTCCTTAATACACTTGTCTGATCAAGCCCTGCACCTGATCACCACAGTATTTTCTGTCTTCTTGTATCTTCTTATTAAATCTTTTCTCAACTATCTCTCTGTGTAATTTCACACTTTATCCCATGTGTGTGCATGCTGCAAAGACTAAGTGCCAGCTACCGGGGGGACCAGCGGGAGTGATGCCAGCTACTGGAGTCAAACTGGGTGTGTGGGCTCCAATGGCCAGGCAGGAGGAATGTCCAGGCCCTGGAGTTGCTGGAGGCAGTGGCCACTTGTAACATCCCTTAAAATCTCTTTCCCTCCAAAGCTGTGTGGTCTTCTCTAGACTGCTTTTAGGTGATGTCCTGGTGATGTTCTGAACCTCCATGAAAATTGCCTGAGTGAGTGCTCAATGTATAGAACAAAAGCATGCCAAAGACTCTTTTCACATTCCAGTACAGTTTAAGTTATTAATACAGACAGCCCTAAAGTAACTGTATTTGTTCACTGAGTGTAAAGGGATTCTACAATACCTGAGAAGTAGTTGTGTTTGCTGTAGATGTTTGGCAGATAAACTCTGTTTTCATACTACATTAGAGAGGCTGTTTTTGTTAATCTATACATCATCTTCACGTAAATGGTTTTGTCCTCCATGACTGTTACCAAGCCTATGCTAACTTTTCTGGGTTGTTTATTTTTGTTTTCTTATTATTTGGAATCTTATAATACCTATATTATCTTGCACATCTTAAGAAGCATTCTGCAAGTTGAAATTCAATGAATTACTCCGTTTTTTTCACGGGTGTTTCTCTTTGGGAGATGTACTGTTTCTTAGTTTATCTTATCATTAATTCAAGAAAAAAAAAAAAAGAATGTTTCTTCTTGATGAAACAAGTCATGAAATATTTTAAATTCATTTTAAGAATCATTTATCAAAAAGTCATGTACACAGACACACAAACACTCACACACCCTCAGAGAAAGATGGGCTGATTATTTTTTTCTTTTAAATCCTACCAAAAATAGTAAGATTACTTTAAACAAATAAATTACTCCAAAGAGGTAAGATTCTGTACACTTTTATGACCACACAGATTGCATAATAGTAAGAAAAAAATCAGCTGTAATGGACTTTTGGGAGATCTTTCAGCAATTTATATCTTGTCTTCTTCCTGTAATTCCTGTTTTAAAGTAAACTAATCTACTGAATTAATGGCCAAGACAAGAGGAAACATTGCATACAGGAGATAATTCAACAAATTTTTTTTTTACCTTCATAATGTTTCATCAACTAACAGTAATTAATTTTATCACACAAAAAGAATAGTTTGCCCTTTCCTTCCTTCTTTACTCCTCCACTGTCCATAAAATGAGGAAATAAAATGTTCCCTAAAATTGTGTTGCAAAACCAAGTTGAATTGATTGCCAGAAATCTGAACGGAGGCAAAGTTTGTACACCAAGATAATGAAAACTTCTCTTATAACATCAAGATTTACAGTGTAAATTTGTTGTTTATTAGGTGGGATAGTTGTAATGAATAGTAAAAATGTGGGATTAGAGAGTATCAAACCAAAGACTCAAAGCTCCTAAGTACCTAATTCCAGTCTACTGCTATCAGAGAGTTAGATCATGAACTTCATTCCTTAATTAACCAAAATATAGTTTACAACATTTTCATAATTTTGATGTTTTCCTTCTGACTAGAAGCATAACTTAGTGCAAATATTATGATAAATCTCTCTTGAGAGATTTGGAAACTTTTAAAGCTGTCCTCACAATAGTTTGAAGGGCAGGGGCTTGTGTGTTATGCAAAAGTCAGGAAAGCAGGAGTAGATTAATTCACAGGAAAAAACATGTTGAGGGACACAGGACAAAAGTCAGGAGAAAGTAGAAGTAGAAAGAGGAAGAGGGAAGAACAGAATTATAGATGGCAAAGAGCTTTGAGGACAGGTCTGAGGATTTTCAACTGACTTTTACTTTTTGTAATCACTTAACTGCTGGATAAACTATGAGGATTAATGATACAAAGAATAAAAAACTTTTTTTTTTTTTTTAGATCTCCAATTCTATACTCTTAAAGGCACACAGATGTAAAAAAATGAAACCTGGAATCTTACTTACTAAGAGAAAGGAAGCTAAGGGAAATATAACATCAGAACTGACTAGTACTAATTAAGAGTAGATACTGGTACCACTGCACTGAAATATATGTAAATTATTCCCAAATTTTATGTTCTTGTTCAACCCATAGTTTTTTAATGTATTTTTGAGTTATGATAATAAAGATACACTACTAATCTTTATATTTTGTATAATAACATAAAGAAAGTCATGATAAATAATGGAAAATGGGATATTTAAACTCATGAATATGTAGGAAGCCACTCCAACACACAGTGAGTTATAGCTGAAAGGACAACAATTTTTCACCAAAATTGCAGTATAGAAAGAAACAACTAGAAAAATTTTCAGTTACAAACCCTGTAATTAGGACTTGCTTGTAGTTGCAAAACCAAATCCTCAAGGGTACCGAAGATATCCCTGCACATGTAAGTGAAATTATCCTTGTATAATTGTTTGCCTATTCAAATCTCTACTGCCTACTAAATTGTCACATTATAATAAAAAAGCTACAAGGGGAACATCCTAATTAATATCCATCCAATTTAGAACTGTTAATGCATTCTTCTAGAAGGGTATTTCTAAGTGTTCATGCCAGGGTAGTGGATAAAGGTGGATAGAGACATTGACTTCAGTTTGTATATCTCTGCCTCAGGGCCCCACCGTCCACCCCATGTCTAATATTTTTATATTTTGAGTGGAGGAACTGAACTTTATTTTGCAAAGAAAAATGTTGAAAAAAGGTTTAAAGTTGGAAACCACAGACTTTCATTAAGAAAATTTGCATCATATGTAGTCCCAGATTAATATTTAGGAAATAGTCCTGGAAGCTATGTGTATACTGCTAAAATAGCAAGCCACTCCTCAGGTGTGAGTGTCCAAGCTGTAAATTGTTAGCATGGTCCATAACACAGATTTGGTCTCTCCAGAGGTCACTTATTCCCTGGTAATTCCTGGTCATTGTTTCACAGATGTCAAGAGTTAGAGGTCACTTGCAGTAGATGGCACAGACAAGTTCTTTCTGAGGAGAAGAAAGTTTAGTAAAATGGGTACGAATAATGCTATGCCACTTTCCTCAGGGCCAGAGAATGGCCCTTGGCCCTCTTTAATTTGCGAGAATAGATGTAGTATCCACATAGCCAAACTAATTTTATATTACTGTATATATCTAATTGAGCTATGTTACATACCTTGTTAAAGTTAATTTTCAGGTTAGATGAAGCTAACCTAAATTAGGTTAATGACCCCCTGGGCTCCTTTACCGTTCAATCAAGAGACAGAAAAAAAAAACCCCACCAACCTAGAATAATTTAGACCGTGTAAGAATTTGATTGCCCTCTTAAGATAATTCATTGCCTTCATTGACTACAGAAGAAGCCTAGGGACTTTTTCAAACTTCACTTATTGCCAGTTTAAGCATCTCAATTAATTTGAGATGGAATCAAGTACCTGATAACCAGTTCTGCCATGTTCAACTATTAAAATAAATTCAAGTTTTCTTATTTTTCAAGTGGTTCTGTTGCTCCCAAAGACATTTCTGAGTTTAGTCTTGAGGCAGTTAAATGAGTAATACATACATTTTTACTATGTCAGTTAATGCAATGTCAGTGCCCCGTGGAGAGCGATCTGGGGGTTCTGGTCGATGGCAAGTTAAACATGAGCCAACAGTGTGCCCTGGCAGCCAAGAGGGCCGAGCATGTCCTGGGATGCATCAAGCACTGTATTGCTAGCCAGTCGAGGGAGGTGATTTTCCCACTCTATTCTGCACTGGTGCAGCTTCATCGTGAGTCCTGGGTGCAGTTTTGGGCGCTACAGTATAAAGAGGATACGAATCTACTGGAGAGTGTCCAGAGGAGAGCCACAGAGATGGTGAAGGGATTAGAGGGGAAGCCATACAAGGAGTGGCTGAAGTCACTTGGTCTGTTCAGCCTGGAGAAGAAGAGACTGAGGGGAGACCTCATCGCGGTCTGCAGCTTCCTCACAAGGGAAAGAGGAGGGGCAGGCACTGTTGTCTTCTCCCTTGATGACCAATGATAGGACCCGAGGGAATGGCAGGAAGATATGCCAGGGGCATTTTAGGTTGGACATTAGGAAAAGGTTCTTCACCCAGAGGGTGGTGGAGCACTGGAACAGGCCCCCCAGGGAGGCAGTCATGGCACCAAGCTTGACAATATTCAAGAAGCATTTGGACAATGCCCTCAGACACATGGTGTGAATTTTGGGGTTGTCCTATGCAGGGACAGGAGTTGGACTCAATGATGCTTGTTGGTCCCATCCAACTCAGGACATTCTATGATTCTATGATTCTATGAATGCAGTCAGTGTTAATATGTAAAGACATTGCATCTGGAGAATATTAAGGTTAGAATACAAACATGGAACAAACTAAGAGCAGGTAAATCCACGTATATATTGAAAATGTCAATTATGTGAAATTAACAATTGAAAAAAACCAAAAAACCTCTCTCTTCTGTTTGTTTTAAATACATAGCAAAACTCTTGCTTCTAGTTTCATAGAGACTTTGTCTTGTGCAGAAAGATTTAAAAACCTGTACTTTCTGAGATGAGCAAAAAAATCAAATGGCATTTTGTGTTGAGAAAGAAGGAAATGTATCCTGTGAAGTTTTGTGGATGTTTCTTCCTTTTGCTTTTTCTGGACATATTCCTGAGCAACTGGCTCTAGGTGACCCTGTTTGAGCAGGGGGTGGGACCAGATGACCTCCAGAAGTTCCTTCCAGCCTCAACCATTCTGTGATTATGTAATTGGTTTCAAAGTTATTCTGTGACTTTACCGGTAGTTTTGTATGAGCAGTAGGATTAGTTAAAAATGCTGAAGTTTCATCATCTGATTCTTGTTTTATTAAAGTCTTTCATAGCCCAGTAAAATGGTGACAATTTTGAGGGCACAAGGAAGTTGATTTATTTTCCAAAAATGTTCTGTATTTTTCTGAAGAGCTTCAACAGATTGCTCTATATTCAAGTTTAGTGCCCTAATTTTGTGTACTAACCAAAGTGTCCCACTTTATGCAAACACCTTCACCTATCTGTAAGTAGTGTCAGTTTTCTATGCAAAAACAGAGATGGTAAAAAGTTCATTTTCACCTAAAACCCCAACAAAACAAAATAAAAACTTTGAAAACTTTTTTTGTTTGGTTTTGTTTTGTTCTGTTCTGTTTTGTTTTGTGCTCATATAAGACAAAAGAAATGTCAAGCCTCAAATTTGGCTTAAAGAAAACAGATTTTTTCCTACCAGTGCCTGCAAAAATTTTTAGTATTAAATTATCAGTATTTTCCTGCTAACATTTGAAACCTTGCGACAGGAAGGTTTCCAGCTGGAAAATTCATAAATAAGAATGAAAATATAATAATATTAATCTGGGATTTACATTAGCTCCAAAGATTTTTCTATTGTCTTGCATAGTTTAGTTAAAGAGGTGAGAGAATCATGGTTTCCTGGATTCAGATCCAGGTCCTATGTAGCCCCACAGAGTTACTTTAATGGAATACTATTGGAATCTGGAAAACTACTTTCTTTTTGTCCTGGTTTCAGCTGGGATAGAGTTAATCATATGATTCTATGATTAATTTTCTTCTTAGTAGCTGGTAGAGTGCTGTGTTTTGGATTTAGGATGAGAATAATGTTGATAATACACTGATGTTTTGGTTCTTGCTGAGTAGAGTTTACACTAGTCAAGGACTTTTCAGCTTCCCGTGCTCTGCTAGGTGCATAAGAAGCTGGGAGGGAACATAGCCAGGACAGCTGACCCAGACTGGCCAAAGGGCTATTCCATACCATATGATGTCATGCTCAGTATATAAGCTGGGGGAAGAAGAAGGAAGGGGGGGACGTTCGGAGTGATGGCATTTGTCTTCCCAAGTAACCGTTACGCGTGATGGAACCCTGCTTTCCTTGGGATGGCTGAACACCTGCCTGCCGATGGGAAGTAGTGAATGAATTCCTTGCTTTGCTTTGTTTACGCACGCGGCTTTTGCTTTACCTATTAACCTGTCTTTATCTCAACCCATGAGTTTTCTCACTTTTACTTTTCCGATTCCCTCCCCCATCCCACCGAGGGGGTGTGTGGTGCTTAGTTGCTGGCTGGGGTCAAACCACGACACTTTTATAACCAAAACCTATCTTTAAGAATTTTTATAACCAAAACCTACCTTTAAGAATTATATAGATCCTATCATGGATATGCAGTTATTGCCTTCCTGCTCAGTAAGAAGGGTCAGTTTGCAGGTCTCTTGGTGCTTGGCTAAGTCCTAAACAAATTGTCAGGCAGGAGGCCTTGTCCTGCTAGCTGAAATTCCTAAATGAGGTTTTTCACACTGTGACATTTAAGTTCTATACAAACAAAACTTGCTAATAATATTTTCTAATACTTTATAACTGGGGTTAAAGCACAGCATAATACTCATTCTTTGCAAGCAAGTAAAACTAAAGTTGACTCTTTTGAGACTATAATAAATTTGGATATATCTGCCTATGCTGGTTTTGGCTGGGGTAGAGTTAATTTTCTTCATAGTAGCTAGTATGGGACTATGTTTTGGATTTGTGCTGGAAAAAGTGTTGATAATACAGAGATGTTTTAGTCACTGCTGAGCAGTGCTTACACAGAGTCAAGGCCTTTTTTGCTTCTCACACCACCCCACCAGCGAGTAGGCTGGAGGTGCACAAGAAACTGGGAGGGGAAACAGTTGGGACAGCCGACCCCAACTGACCAAAGGGATATCCCATACCATATGATGTCATGCTCAGCATATAAAGTTGGGGGAAGAAAAAGGAAGGGGGGGACATTCAGACTGATGGTGTTCATCTTCTCAAGTAAAACTGTTACACATAATGGACCCTGCTTTCCTTCGGATGGCTGGACACGTGCCTGCTGATGGGAAGTAGTGAATTAATTCCTTATTTTGCTTTGCTTGCATGCGTGGCTTTTGCTTTACTTATTGAACTTTCTTGATCTCAACTCATGAGTTTTCTCACTTTTATCCTTTCAATTCTCTTCCCCACCCTACTGGCGGAGGAGAAGTGAGCGAGTGGCTGTGTGGTGCTTAGTTGCTGGCTGGAGTTAAACCATGACACTGCCCTGACAAACAGAATCTCTCTTCATCTCTGTTTCAGATCCCTCCAAATGACTGAACTAATATTGAAGCAGGGTAGCCTGTTGGAGGCTTGGTATTTCAACTCACTCCTGGCCCCTTTATGTTTATTAGAATGGACATACTAAAAATGCAATGCTTATTGATATATTGTACCTGCATTTTGTCCCCTTTATCTACTACATTATTTTGCAATGTTATCTATCATATTACAGATACTTTCACTCAACTAGAAAACCAAATACTTTAGAATGCTGTATACAAAATAATAAGCTTAAGACATTAATGGAAACAGCAGTAATTATAATGAGTAAAACTGAATTAAGAACAATTAGAAAGAATCTTTTACAAGTTATAAAGAAATTGTAAAAGTGGATTATGATATAAGCAGAAACTGGAGGAAAACCTGAATGTATTTGCTCTAATCTTTTAAAATCACTCTTCTAAAAGCACCTTCACAAGCTTTATGGGTTTGCTTTCAAACAACAGACTCTCTTACTCTGTGATTATAGTGTAATAGTTCTCATCTACTATGATTTAGCTGGATGTCCTCATTACGTTAGATGAAATGCAAATGAACTTCTGAAGTTTTGTCCATAGAAGAATGAACTTAACATATTGATCAATTATTTTATATATATGTATTATTCAGAAGAGCCTGACAATTAAAATTAGGGTAACTATTTTTCCCTTGCATTAGATCAGGGTAATGATGTAACTCATAAATAAACATTTTATGATGAAGGCATCATATATCAGTGAAACAGAATGTGTAAATGCCTTATGCACTTATCTTGAAACTATATCACCTTAAGGACAAAAGAGACAACTGCTGGTGATTGTGATCACCAGATTAACAAGAATATAAAGCAATTAAAAAAGGAAAAGAAAAAAAAAGAAGGATACTTACATAAAGTAAGTTGTTTGTAAGTCTCTATTAGAAAAGATGAAGAGCAACAATTTTCAGTACTGGAGAGCAGTAAAGGTTGAACAAGATATTTGGTTTCCCACAAAAAGCTTTATGGCACAAGACCCTTCCAAGCTGCTTTTAAAGTGTGATGTCGCTTCTTGACACAAAGACTAAATTTACAGCATGCTATATTAACTATTAGTGTGCTTTTAAAAAAATTTTAGGAGCTAATTTTTTTAGTTTTCAAGAACCTTGGAGAACACTCACGGCCTTGAAAAAATAAATGGATAGATACTTTTATCTTTTACACTGAAACTTGATGTTCTAAAAGAAACAATAAAAGAATATGAAAGTTCTGCAAATAGTATCTAAAGATGAAATAGGAATTTAGTATTGAGCTCACCACAGTACGTGGAAATTTTAAGTACTTTTGGGGGAATGTTTCTAAGAAAACTGTGTTCCGTAGGAGTACAGTCACAGACTAGATACAGGACTTCAAAGAATGTTCTTTGTGGAGGGAGGGGAGAGAACATGTGAAAATGGTCACCTGGACAGTGTTTATTAACATACAGGAGCTTACATTTCTATGTCTTTACATCACTAGAATATTTAGCTCAATGGGCACATTTTGTAAAGATAGAAGATGCAGGTAATTTAAAGAATTAGATAATGACATAAACATTTAATTCTGTTCATAGGTCAGTTTCATATTTTTAATTAGAAGAACTACGAAACCACATACATCATTAAAAAAAAAAAAAAAAAAAAAAAAAAAAAAGTAAATATCATAGACCAGACATTAGGGATGTAAAGAAAAATCTGAAAACAAAAACAAAAAAAAATTGATTATATGAACCTAAAGACTCTGTTTTTATGAAATACCGGAATGAAAGACTCCAAAATAGAAATATCTGAACCAATGTCTAGACTTCTTATCAAAGTCATTTTGATTGCGGTGTCTATTTATCTACTTTATCAGGATGTTGTGACTGACAGTTTAGTCATTCATTATACGGATTATTTCAGCTGACCAAGTAGTCTATACAAATTGAGAGCAGTAGTTGAATTTTAAAACTTGATATTTGATATATTGGATTATTGTCTTTTTTTTTTTTGTGTGTCTTTTTTTTTCCTTTTCCTAGTGGATAGCATTTACCAGCAAGACTGTTTCTAGAAATGGAACAGAACAAGACTATTGGCATGATGATAATGAAAAAAAAAAATCACACCCCCCAAAAAACCCCAAACCACCCTCAAACTTATAAATGTGTCTACTTATAAAAAAATGACAAGGTATGTCTCCTAATCCGGCATTATACAAAAAATAACCCCATCACATGCATATACAAATCTTCTATATTCACTAACATTTCCAAAGAGAAGAATAAAATGTTAATTGCAAATTGTTTTCATTGTTAATGTAACACTGACTTCATAAAGAACCTAATACAATAATGAATTATTAGCTATTAAGATTAATTTGATATGTATCAAAGTATGATATTAACATAAATACCTTGTACTTTAATTAAGCTCGTCAAAGCCAGTACAAGATAAGGATGAAATGAACAAACAACATAGTCTAATAACATTCCTGTTGACAATCTAATAGCATTTCCTTTTGACCACTTAGGAGCATGTTTTCTGTCGTAGTCATTCTAATTACTCCAGAAAACTGAAAAGCTAGTTACAAAAATCAATTTGCGAAAGCCCTACAACCTGTGTAAAATTTTATGCATGAAAAGAAAAGATAAGCTCATATTTTTATCAAATCTCTATTTCCTGGTCTTTAGCACTTCAGCACATAGTTTTCAGCATTTCATTCATTAGTAACTGCAGTAAATTTTGTTACTCTACTTGGTTCTAAACATTTTTTGCACTTTTTCATGTTGTTTGGAACATTATTTTTTTTCATGAATTGAGAAACAGATATGGAAGAGCACCCAAGTCATCATGACACTTTTCTAATAAGCTTTTTTACCGTTAGGTTGTTTTATAGTATACAGCTTTCCAAGCATAGCTGAAAGGCATTCAACTGAAGGTGAAGCTAAAAGAGCAGAAAATGGTGAAGAAGATAGATGGCCAAGGTACTGTGCATACACAAAATGAATTTGTAAAAAAATCTTACTTTAAAATTTAAACAACAGTCAGCAAGCTAGTACATGAATTGCAAAGATGGTGTACGGGCAGCTTTTGTATGATGTTCAGCAAAAATAGCACAGGTATAGGGACTGAAAATTATTCATACTTCAAATCCTTCTCAGGTTCAAACTCTAAAAGATCTGGAAGCCAAACCTTAGGAAAAAGGCAAAGTGTCAGTGTCAGGTGGCTGACTATCATGCCTCTTTGAGAGGTCCCAAGTCCTGATAAGCTTCTGTCAGTATTTGTTTCTCTTTTGCAAGACTGAAAGATGAACTTTAGTGCAACACATTTTGAAAGCTGACGGTATCATTGCTGACAATCACCTCATTAGCACAAATAAACAAAACAGGGAAATATTTTGATATGGAATCCTACAGAGAATTTAAATCTTCAGCGAAACTCTCACCAAATTTCTTTTGTCACATTGCTGTCTGTTACATAGGTATACATGCAAACATGCATACTTACACACATATAGACATTCTCCTATCAAATTATAGTTTATGTAGTCTCTTTGCCGCTTTGAAAACCTAGTGATATAAAAAATAGTCTTGTAACTGGCCCAGAGAGAATAAGAGGAATGTTATTTTTTCTTCTTTTTTAAATTTTTTTTTCAGTTTCCAAAAATGCATTTCAATATCAGATATGTAACTAGTTGAATATTTTGGGCAGGAATTATTTAATTCAAATTGGTGCAGTGAAGCCTTACTTACCAATTTTAGTTATGACACATATTGATTTTATTATACAGCTATAAGATATTTTATCAATAACAGGGTTAAGTTAAGCAAATTACAGTAGTCATAATTCTCTATAAATTATCTAAAAAGAAAATACAGTTTAGTGGTGAAGGGCTTTCTGATTCTTTACTAAATAAATAAGGGCTTCATTTTAGTGAAAAGTTACCAAAAAAAAAAAACAACCTAAAAAACCTAGCAGCCTATTATTGCTTCGCGCAGTTTGAGGTTGCAAAGTGATCACCTGAGTGCATGTAGGCTGGAAATACACAAGCACATGTGACTTTTGCGATTTAAATATTTCGTAAGTTGAGAACACTGATCATTCTCATTACAAAACACTGAAGAAGTATGCGTCACTCAGCTGAACCGGCATTTGAGCAATAGATCATTAAAGTGTGGGGTTTTTTTTAAGACTTCCTGAGGACTCAAAGCACACTTGGCTGTGTGGTCCGCATAGTTTCCTGTCACTGCTAGAGCTATCTCTGTGTGTGTCAGTGAACGGCATAGGAAGTATTTTTGTTCTTCACAAAAATCAGGAAAGAAACAGAAATCCTTTCAAGTCCTTTAAAGTGTTACAGTTTAAAGCACTTAGAAGTTAATAAATGTATGGTGATATTAAGCAGAAAGTTTACTTGGATACCTCTCAATATTCTTAGATCGAAGTACTCCTGTAGTGTAAGGAGTGTGTGTTATTTACATTGTATATTTAGCAGTTTCTTCTCCTTCCCTGCGGTGCCTTCTCTACTCCAATGAGTTTAACTATCACTCAGACATTGAGGTCTCCAATTAATATTTCCTTTAGACATATCTCTCATTTTTCAATGCTTTGCAATCAGCTCTGCTTCACTGAGTTGTACTCATCCAGACAGATGAAAGCAGAACTTTTATTATATCAGAGCTTTTGTTTACCTAATCCTTGATTCTACCATCAACTTCTTAATCCATTAAGCTTGAGGTGTGGGATCAATCTCTCATTACTGTTCCATGTCCTCTACAGGAAGATATTAATAAGTGCTGTCACTACTTTTCCAACTTATTTTTCTTCTACTAACAAATCATTTCTTTGTATTTGTGAGGTAGATTGTTTTTATAGTGTTTTCTTATGTCTTCATTAATAATTATAATTTTGCCTGTTGTATTTTTCTTTACTATGTCAAGCCGTATAACAAAAATAAATCTATTCAAGAAGTAGAATGTTTTATAGAGTAGAAAGTGAAGTTTGGGTTTTTTTTTTTTAAATCAGCAGGTGAAGTTTCCTGTACATACATATGTACATAGTTTAGCCAAGAAACTCTTTAAAATATCAGAATATATTTTCAATAAGACTGGAAGAATGCTGAGGGCCTGAGGAAACAAATGAGTATTTTTTTAATATTAAAAACTTGCAAAAAAAGGTGACCAGGTAGTTTTAGGACTCTCAGCCTGATATTTATTTCTAACAAAATAAGGCAATTGGTAACTCAGAACTCAACAGGAAAATATAATAAATCATTAATAAACTTGTGCCTCTAGGAACTAACTCTAACCAAACAAATGTAATATTTTTAATGAAATTGCAAGTGTAATTTAAAAAAAAAAAAAATTTTGCTGTTTAAGTTTTTTAGCATCTAAAGTGTCAGTTTCAATTTAGGAAACTGAACTATTCATAAGCAATGATAGATCAAAATTACACCTTTTCTGGATGCATATAACTTTCTTCTTCAGGGCCTATGTATAGACACACAAGTTCTGACAGAAATAATTAATTTGGCCCTTAATTATTGCAGTTCTCAAGTCTGGAAATCTTAAGTGATTGTTAATGTTAAAATATGCCTGTCAGCTTAGGTTGCACACTAAAAGCTGACATCCTTATTCTTTATATGCAATATTTCTCTGTGGAGAGCACTTACATGGAATATAACACCCCCCCGTTTCAAAACCCCAGTTTTACTAACTAGATCAGGCATTTCACTTCAGATCTTCTAAATCCCAGACTAAAGTATACTCCTGAAGAATTTTTCCTCAACACCTTCTTTGTTTGGCTGAAACTCTTCTATTTTATGTAACATAGAATTTCAGTATTTATTAGAGCAAAATATTCTGTTTGGGCATTATTGTGTGTATATTACTACATATATATTACTACATATATTAACATATATATTACTCTCTCTATATGTTTTCTAGGCAAGAAATGTTTTTATTTTTTATGCAAAATGGAACAATTTCAATTGCAAAGTCCCTAGACCACTGATAGGGCACAAATGCTTTGATTCTACAGGTTTCTCCAAACACTCTCCTCACCAGAACAGGAGAGTGGGAGTCCTCAGCAAGCAGCTTATAACAGGGGCCATGTGGAGACATGTTGCTATACACTCTCTGATCCTGCTTTCTCTTGTCATCAGTGTACCTGTGACCCACTTCAAATGCCCTCCCACTGACTTCCAGCATCTGCCAACACTTGTAATCAGTGACTGTAACATGCCACCCTGTCACTTTCCTTTAGCAGCTTCCCAGGAATGAGCACCAACAAGCTCTTCTAGGCTCACTCCATCTGTCCAGAATCTTAATCTTTCTTCTTACTTCTTGAAAAACATATTAATTTATTCATGACCATTCATGGCTTATCAAAGTTTACAATAATTAGGTATGAAAAAAAGGATTAGAACAGATCAGCAGGAATTTGAAATTATTGTATCTTTATGAACGGTGATAGGGAAATTTAATTTAAAAAAAATCTTCATTTTAATTTAAGAGAAAAGTACTCATCTTGAGTCCTGTATGCAATTTTGGGTGCCACAGTACAACAAGTATACAAAGCTACTAGAGATTGTCCAGAGGAGAGCCACAAAGATGGTGAAGGGATTAGAGGGGAAGCCATACAAGGAGTGGCTGAAGTCACTTGGTCTGTTCAGCCTGGAGAAGAAGAGACTGAGGGGAGACCTCATCGCGGTCTGCAGCTTCCTCACAAGGGAAAGAGGAGGGGCAGGCACTGTTGTCTTCTCCCTTGATGACCAATGATAGGACCCGAGGGAATGGCAGGAAGATATGCCAGGGGCATTTTAGGTTGGACATTAGGAAAAGGTTCTTCACCCAGAGGGTGGTGGAGCACTGGAACAGGCCCCCCAGGGAGGCAGTCATGGCACCAAGCTTGACAATATTCAAGAAGCATTTGGACAATGCCCTCAGACACATGGTGTGAATTTTGGGGTTGTCCTATGCAGGGACAGGAGTTGGACTCAATGATGCTTGTTGGTCCCGTCCAACTCAGGACATTGATTCTATGATTCTATGAAAAAAAATATTACAAGATTCAAAGACTCAAAATTAAAGATAGACTAATTCAGACTCAAAGTGTACATTCTTACCAGTGAAATTCATTAACCCCAATTAATTAACCTATTATGAAGAATCCCTCTTCAAATGAGATTTTGAGATTGGCTGGGTTTTTTCCCCTAAAGTATGCTAATGAAGTTTCATCATTTGTATACATTAAAAGATGATTACAGTTGTCCTGTGAAAGAGTATTCCAGAATCAAAGATGGATGCTGTATGGTCTTGAAAAATCTACTCTTAAATAAATTGCTTTGTGTTCCATGTGTAGACTTTAGCAGAGTATCTTTAAGATAAATTTTCTGAACTAAAAGAAAATCAACAAAATACCCCCAAACCCACCATATTTCTCAAAGTGTATAATTTGTAATTTACCTATGGTGTTTTAAACAACCTGTAGGGGCCAAAAGCAGACTGAAACAAAAACTAAGAAATGAGCTAATTAAGTTACAGAATTCTATATTGGTCATGTAACCCTGAAGAAGAAAATGATACTTTGATTGTCAATGCCATGTGATGTTCTAGTACCAATCACAGGAAATGTGAGACAGATTGGGAAGTCTCTATTTAATTACAAATTTTCTTAGCCAGAGAGTAATGTTTTTTTCAGGAGCAGAGAACAGAATTAAACTAAAGCACAATTACTTTAATCACATGGCAACTTTATTATATGTTTTATTATCTAAGATTTGATCTGGAAAATTCCTGAAGGAATGTTTTCTGTTAAAGTCCATCTCATCATCAATTATAAGGGCAAGGTACGCAAAAGGACATAAGCCTGAGGACACTCAGTGATGTCCAATAATTATGAATTCAAATGGGACTATATCCACACCTATCAGCACACTAAACAGAAGATGCCTAAACTAGGTGATAGTAAGCACTTCAAGAAGTCAATGAAGTCCCAACCCTCTAGGGGTTTTTTGATTCCTACCTGACCGCTTTAATTTAGACACCCTTAATGCTGATGTCTGTATCTGTCAGACATATTATAAACTAAATAATCTTTATTTCTCTCCATTGATGATAAAAGGTATGCACTCAGATGTAAACATCCACATGGGTAAATATCTAAAGTTAGATGATGTGAATCCATCCCTAATTTCCAAATGACATGAGTTAGCCAGCTTGAATCCAGTCTCAAAAATAAAACCCAGCAGGGTTTAGGCATCTTTAATTCTGCCAAACTGCTGGCAACTGTTGATATATTGAATAGCAGTAAACTAGGTTTATAGACAAATAAACTGATCAATATTTTATGTTTAAAGTATTCCATGTCAAAATTTTGAGTAGTCCTTTTTTAGGCCTCTGAGTCCTTTTGGAATTTCCTGTTAATGATTTAGTGATCTGGAAGGTGAAAGCTGGTCTTATATTTGGAGCCATCAGGCCCACACTCTACACTACTCATGCTCTTAAAGCTATTTCTTGGTTGCTCTTCTCAGCCATGACTGAAGCTGCCAAACAGTTTGCTTTCTTGAGTACCCATTTGAAATGTTGATGCACACATCTCCTTCCAGCAGAAAGCACACCTTCTCTGTGGTCCTCCAATGTAGAGAAATCTGTGGATTTCTGGATGATACGTTGAAACTATCGAAAATCACAATCCTCAAAATAAAGGCTGGATTGCTAGCTAACTCCAGAGCATGTAAGAAAGATGGTTTCAGTTCAGAGCCCTGGTTCTGCCAAATAGCCAGACACTCAGTTCATGGCTATGTCTTGACAGACCAAGACCTAAGAGTAAGTTTTAGAGGGGCTATATTCTGTCAGGGAGACCAGCATTCACAAAATATGTGATAAATTAAGCTGCAAAAGCCAGATTGATCTAGGTTCGAGGTGTGATAGACTTAATATGTATGTTCAGATTCATTCCATGTCATAACTGTACAGGCAGAGACTAGACGAGGGAGGAGAAATCTTTTATCCAAAAGACTATTAATTAGAAAATCTTACTGCATTTTTTATTTGTTTGTTTGCACAAATGCAAATTTACATCTTTTCCTAGGAAAGTAACATAAGGTAGGCTACATGGCTATTCTCTTGGTAGAAAAACATAGGAGAGAGAAAGAATCTTTGTCTGCAAAAAATATACGTTAAGTCCCTAATTCAATGTTTAGGGTATAAAGTGTATAGGAATTTTGGCTTCCACTCCCTGTTCTTTGAACATTTTATATATTATTTATTTAGTAAATGGTAATTGAAGAATAAAGAAATGGTGGGATTCAGATTCCTCAACATAGTTGTCAATGTAATTTTGTATACCCTGACAGCTGTTACTCCAGAAGGACTCAAATCCTCTGGAGGTTCTGTCATATTTATTAGACCCATGACATGCCTCAGACAAAGACATCTTCTATGGTACGAGACTGAGGACCTTATTTTCAGGCACCTGAATTCCTTCTGAAGGGTCACTGGAAAAGGGACTGGAAGCTAGAGGTCACTATTTATTGGTGGATACCTTAAGCATATGTCCTAATACTCGGGGTAGCAATTTTTCCTGCTGTAGGCTAGTGAATTAGCAAGTATCTGACAAAGCAGGCAAATTTTACTTATCTACTAAATATATCCAATTTCTTCCCACAAAGCATACACCAAAACACCTGCAACTTGCCCCAATAGTTTGAAATCTTCTAGATTTTAAATTCCCTCAGACAGAACACAGTACCAAGCCTAAGAACACCATCATTAACTCATTTGCATTCAGTGACACTAGGGAGACATTTCTCTATGGATTTTAATGGGTGAGAAAAGCCTTAATGTTTTTTCTTGGGGAAAAAAAAAATAGCTTTATTTGGTAATGATGTTCCTAGTTAACTATTTTCTTAAAGATATTCAACAGCTATCTGTAGTTTATTATTCATATATCTATTATTTGACAATCATAGAATCATAGAAACATAGAATGCTTTAGGTTGGAAGGGACCTTAGAGATCATCTGGTTCCAACCCTCCTTCTATGGGCAGGGACACCTTCCACTATACCAGGTTGCTTAAAACCCCATCCACAACGTCTCTATGCACCCTGTTCCAGTGCCTCACCAGCCTCGTAGTGAAGAATTTCTTCCTTATATCTAATCTAAGTCTACCCTCTTTCAGTTTAAAGCCATTACCCCTTGTCCTATCACTACATGCCCTTCTAAAAAGTCCCTCTCCAGCTTTTTTGTAGATACTGGAAGGCTGTTCTAAGGTCTCCCTGGAGCCTTCTCTTCTCCAGGCTGAACAACCTCAGCTCTTTCAGCCTGTCTTCATAGCAGAGGCGCTACAGCCCTCTGATCGTCTTCGTGGCCCTCCTCTGGACTCGCTCCAACAGGTCCATGTCCTTCTTATGTTGGGGGCCCCAGAGCTGAATGCAGTACTTCAGGTGGGGTCTCACAAGAGCAGAGTAGGGGGGGAGAATCACCTCCCTTGACCTGCTGGCCACGCTTCTTTTGATGCAGCCCAGGATGACATTTGCTTTCTGGGCTGCCAGCACACATTGCTGGGTAATGTTGAGCTTTTCATCAGCCAACACCCCCAAGTCCTTCTCCTCAGGGCTGCTCTCAATCCATTCTCCACCTAGCCTGTATTTCTGCTTGAGATTGTCCCAACCCATAAGCAGGACCTTGCACTTGGCCTCACTGAGCTTCATGAGGTTCGCATGGGGCCACCTCTCCAGCCTGTCAAGGTCCCTCTGCATGGCATCCCTTCTCTCCAGCACGTCAAACGCACTACACAGCTTGGTGTCATCTGCAAACTTGCTGAGGGTGCACTCAATCCCACTGTCGATGTCAGCAATAAAGGCGTTAAACAGTGCTGGGCCCATTACCTACCCCTGAGGAATGCTACTCTTCACTGGTCTCCACTTGGGCATCGAGCCGTTGACTGCAATTCTTTGAGTGCAGCCATCCAGCCAATTCCTTATCCATCCAGTGGTCAATCCATCAAATCCATGTCTCTCCAATTTAGAGACAAGGATGTCATGTGGGACAGTGTCCAGTGCTTTGCACAAGTCCAGGTGGATGATGTCAGTTGCTCTTCCCTTATCCACCAATGCTGTAACCCTGTCATAGAAGGCTACCAAATTTGTCAGGCACAATTTGCCCGTAGTGAAGCCATGTTGGCTGTCACCAGTCACCTCTTTATTTTCCATGTGCCTTAGCACAGTTTCCAGGAGGATCTGCTCCATGATCTTTCCAGGCACAGAGGTGAAAATGACTGGCCTGTAGTTCTCCAGGTCTTCCTTTTTTCCCTTTTTAAAAATGGGGGTTATGTTTCCCCTTTTCCAGTCAGTGGGAACTTCACCAACAACATGTATACTGAATTCAACTGACAAATCTAATCTTTAAAAAATTATTCCTGTTTACATTACTTACTTAATACATAAATATTCCCTTGCTCTCATTGATAGTTTAAAGTTAAGACAATCTTATTCTCCATTTCAAATAATCTCACCATGATCCTACCACTACAACTGGAATAAAACAATACAAATCGAGTTCCCTTATAAAAGCATAAGAGGTACTATAATACTTTCATACTGCCTTCTATAAAACTTAAAATACTTGACACTAAGGATAAGAAATTAAAATTTTAAATTTAAGGAATTTTTAGGTTAAATATTTCAATTCTACCCTTGCTTTTATGTACTTAAACCTTTATTAATGATGAGTCTTTAGAAGAATAAAAAATTATAAAGTCAACTGACATAATCTTTCATTGATGGATTCTGTACTAGAATGTGATACTAACTGAGAAGGAAAGAAAACAAGAGGATTTTGTGTGGTTAATGGTCTTTTTTACCATGAATAAACAAAGGCTGATTTAACTGTTACTTCAAAGTGTTTTACCTTAGTGGAAGTTGTCTGTCTGAAGTAACACCAACTAACATTAATTATTTGAGCAGTCCTCATCAGTACATTTCAAGAGGACAATTATGTCAATTTTTTTTACTTTGTACTAGATAGATATTTGTAGCCAGTAACTATAACTTGGCTTTATACAAGAGAAACCTGACACTTCGAACCATGAATCAGCTGCTTTTTCTGGCCAGAGACAGTGTTCTTGCCATAGACTTGCATCATTTCGCTATGATGAATCTGTAAAGTGTGGATGCAAGCTTTATAGAGGGAAAAATAATTTTATTTTCTGGGCATTCTTATAGATCTTAACTGAGTTTATTTTCCAACAGAAATAACAATAAAATGGTATCTAATTAAAATGCAGTACTTTTTGTTCTTCATTATGAACTATGGCTTTGTCTCATTCTCTCCTTCCTGAATTAGACTAGTTTGGAAGATCTGAATAGAAACAATGCAACTTTATTCATAACCAGTTCTAACAGTCATGGTGATAAAATAATATTATTGTTCAATTTTTTTTTTTTTGCTTGTTGAGAAAATCATGATAGTTTGCATCATAAATGTATTAAAAAATAGGCTTAAAATTCACTGTTAAAAAAAGGGGATGATATAAGATTCTCACTGTTTCATCCCTCTGTAAGAACAGAACGTAAAAATATCTGAGAAGTCTGAAACTGTTTACCTTGTCCAGAGAAAGCTTTCTCTGCTGTAGGGCAGTCTGAGTCATCTCCTGTATACAGTCTCACATACTCTGTGATACAGGGATACATGCACTGAAATATCACTCTGTATTGGATTTACGTGGCAAGGTTTTGGTAGTGGGGATGAGGAGCTGCAGGGGTGGCTTCTGAAAAGACACCAGAAGCTGCACCCATGTCAGACAGAGCCAGTTTCAGCTAGCTCCAAGATGGACCCACCACTGACCAAAGCTGAGCCCATCAGTGATGCTGGTGCTGCCTCTGTGATAACATATTTAAGAAAGGGTAAAATACTCTGTGTAGCACCTATGTGAAAGAGGAGTGAGAAAATGTGAGAGAAAGAGCCCTGCAGACACCAAAGTTAGTGAAGAAGGACGGGGAGGAGGTGCTTCCAGGCACCAGAGCAGAAATTCCCCTGCAACCTGTGGAGAAGACCATGGTGATGCAGGTTGTCCCCCTGCAGCCCATGGAGGACCACGGTGGAGCAGATATCCACACTGCTGCCCATGGAGGACCCCACGCTGCAGCAGGCGGATGTACCCTGAAGGAAGCTGCAGCCCTTGGGAGGGACCTCACACTGGACCAGGGGAAGACCGTGAGGAGGAAGGAGCGGCAGAGACAAAGTGTTATGAACAACCTCCATTCCTTGTCTCCCTGAACTACTCAGGGGAGGAGGACAAGAGTCAGGAGTAAAATTGAGCCTGGGGAGAAGGGGGGTTGGGGAAAGATGTTTGCAGTTTTGTTTTTATTTCTCTCTATCTTACTTTGTTATTAATTGTCAATACATTAAATTAATTTCCCCAAGTAAAGTCTGTTTTTCCTGTGACAGTAACTTGTGAGTGATGTCCCTGTCCTGGACAGGACTCGTAACTACGACTTGTAATTACGTTGAATGATATCGACACACAAACTTCCTCACAATATTTTCTCCCCCTGTCCTGCTGAGGAGGGAGAGTGAGAGAGTGGCTGGGTGGGGGTCTGGCAGCCAGGCAAGGTCAACCCACCACACACTCACTAATATTGAGGACTTCGTAGAACTTGAAAGCAAAGATAGTCATTGAGAACTCAAATGGTCAAACACTAAAGAGGCTGCCCAGAGAGATTGTGGAGTCTTCACCCTTGGTGAGCAAGGTTTGAACAGATGACCTGTAGAGGTGCCTTCCAATCCAAATTATTCTATGACTCTGTGACATGGCTCATGTAACATGGTAGAAAACCATATTCCCAACAGTCTCAATTATGTGTACTTTCTGTTCTCTGCTCAATTCATGTGATGGTAAGACTATTCATCCTGACAGAAATGAAAAACAGTTGTACCTACCACACCTTCTGTACCCTCTTTCAAAGGGGGTACACAGAAATGGTCAATATCCAAGATTGGACTAAATGGGACTGGAGAAATGTAATTTTATATCAATGGCAAATATCATAGGATGGATAAAAGGCAACAGATTGCCAACACCTGGCTCTCTAATTTGCTCCCCTCTTCCTTTACCCTCTTCATAACATAATTATATTATATCTACCAGTCTTTGCACAGACATAGTAACTCTGTGTGTTCCCTGGTTCTCTTTGTCTTTTTTGACCTTTTCTGTATAGTAGCATGTGCCTGAGAATGCTGTCTCAGCAGGAGAAGACAGCTTTATTACAGGACCGAGCAGTTAGTTAGGGGAAAGTGTATTAGTAAAATGGCTGCAGCATGCCAAGCAGGAGAAAGCAAGAGGGAGAATGAGGAAAGCTTTGCATGCTTTGCAGTTCTTTAGGGGACGATGGTAAAATGCTGAAGTCTGTCCTCTCTCTGGGGGACTAAAACAACTTCATAAAGGCTAAGGAGGCAGTTCCAGCTAATTAGGCCCTGAAGATCAGAAAGTAAGTTTTTACCATTTTTGTCAAAGAAAACCAAGCTTTTGTCAGTATTTGTCATGATTCTCCTTCATGATATGTTATTGATGTTATTGATGGCATTCCTTATAGGGTCATTGAATAATTTAGGTTGTAAAGGACCTCCAGAGGTCATATAGTCATAATCTTCCTGCAGTCCTGAGCCTTTGTTCAAATTCCCTTCAGAAGTTGCCTGTAACTTCAGCCTAAAACACTAGCACTCAGAGTCTACTGGTATTAAAGTTTATTTGAGGAGATCACTTTCTCAAAGTTTTGTAGGAAGCTACAATAATGTTTCAAAGCTGAAGAGTATCTGTTTATTTTACTGCCTCACCATCACATTGATCCTATCGAGCTATTGACACTATGTCAGAATTCTCAGAGATCATCTGTGTACTCTTTCTGATTAATGTTATCACCATCATTCTTCAATCATCTTGCAAAGCAAGATATTAAAAGGAAAGATTAAAACTCCTTCTTGGCTAAGACAAAAAGTATAAACATACACAGACACCATCTCCATCTTGGAGCCAGCTGAAACTGGTTTCCATTTTTAAAAGAGTGACATAGAGGATGATGAACAAAATTCCCTGTTAGCAAATACATGTATAAAGGAAGCTAAGTAGCAAAGCTTACACCATTTAAGATTACTGCACTTGTGTTAGGCAGAAGCTGTAACTTATACCAGTTGGTCTCCTTTTACTCTGCAGCAAACAAGCTTATCACAGAATTTAGTGTACCCACTCTTTAATCATAATGATCTTCAGGAGAGATGTTCTCCCCTTGTATTCTTAGCATCAATATAATATTACTATTCTCTTCTTCATTAGTGATAATGAGTGGCATTGAACCAAACTCTTGTGCACTGATTACAAAACATATTCTCTTTGTTCCTTGCTAACCTTTATGAACCACTGAGAAATACTGACCTGATCTGACAGTATATTCTTATTGTCCCCTTTGTGGCTTGTTGGGCAATTAATCATATAGTTCTGTAGAAGTTACTGATAAAGTTGTCAGTGTAAATTTTTATTTTCACATTGTTATACCAAAACCATGAATATTTAGAATTCTTCCATGCAGGTCAATCATTTTTTCAGAAACAGTTGCAATATGGAGCAAACTACAATGACATTGAATTGAAACAATACAGATACAGAAAGTTCAGAAAGGTCAATATTTTTAGATAAGGAAAATGGCCATGCCATCATTGACAATATTTCAAGAGTTAAATTTGTTGCTTGGATATAGTCAAATAAATCATAGTTAATTAGAGTTAACCTGAGAGGAACTGAACCCAAAACACTTAACAAGGCTCAATGCATGGTATTTGCTTTACTCTCCTGAGTGTGCTCTTGTTTTTATGCCTTCTGGTTAGAGTTCATTTCACCAAGATTTATAGTCCACATCTGAACTGGCCACTTTGTTCATAGTCAATGAAGGCATCATTCGTCAGAGCAAAGGTATGCATCTCTTGAATCACAGACAAGTATCTGCTCCTTTCCATTGTCTGTATGAGAGGCTGGAGTGACTACCTGTCGTGGTTTAACCTCAGTAGGCAGCCAAGCCCCACGCAGCTGCTCGCTCACTCCACCGCAGCTGGATGCAGGAGAAAATCAGAGGGTAAAATTGAGAAAACTTGTTGGTTCAGGTAAACAAAGTTTAATAGGTAAAGCAAAAGCTGCATGCAAGCAAAGCAAAATAAGGAATTCATTCACTACTTCCCATTGGCAGGCAGGTGTTCAGCCATCTCCAGGAAAGCAGGGCTTCATCATGTGTAATGGTTACTTGGGAAGACAAACGCCATCACTCCAAACATTCCCCCTTTCCTTCCTCCTTCTTTCCCTTTCATCTTTTATTGCTGAGCACGTCATATAGTATGGGATATCCCTTTGGTCAGTTGGGGTCAGCTGCCCCAGTTGTGTTTCCTCTCAACTTCTTGTGCACCCACAACCTACTCACTTGTGGGGTAGTGTGAGAAGCAGAAAAGGCCTTGACACTGTGTAAGCACTGCTCAGCAATAACACAAACATGGGTGTGTTATCAACACTGTTTTCACCACAAATTCAAAACATAACACCATGCAAGCTACTATGAAGAAAATTAACTCTAGCCCAGCTAAAACCAATACACTACCTCAGATGTAAATGCCTACTATGCAGATATCTGTACTTTGTGAAAAATCCTTCTTGTATCTGAATGCATTTCCAACTTCATTTCTTCCTGCAAAGTTTTTGTTTTTATGAATTCTTCTTATTTTTTTAAATTTTTTAAAGCTTTTTTTTTTTCCTAATCACTTTGCTATCCTACATTGCAAAATGTCACTATGCTTCATTTTTCTGCACCACTCTATGGATATTCCTTAGAACTTAATGGTTTTTTTGTTTGTTTGTTTGTTTGTTTTCTCTAATTGTGTTTGTTCTTGGACAAAGTATACACAAATAATGTCATCAGTATGTTTCTCATCTATTGTTCCCTTTTTACATGTTGTCTTAGCTTCTTCAAAATAAAATAGTCTTCTGGAAGTAGTTGAGTGATGACAAAGGATGCAGTTTTCTGCATCAAGATATACAACTACAATCCTACAGGTTGTTTATGTTCAGCTATCTTGATTTAGATGAGAGCATGATACAGAAATAAATTGAGTAGCAGTGATGAATGATTAAAGACAGGAGATATGTAAGCGTCTTTCCTTGCATATCAGCAGCACGTGACATTGCTGATCATGAGACATCATTATCCTGACATGCAAGGGACAGAGATACTGGAAGAATATATGAGTCTCAATTTTCCTGGATTGTTGATAGCTGAAGACATAGGAGACATTTCTACTACAGGACCTTCCTTGTTGGACTTCTTAAAAATCTGTTCTTTCTTTAGATAAAGTCAAATTTTATGTGCCTTTAGGGTATAAAGTGTCTAAGAATTTGCATCATTATGAACTTTGAAAAATGAAAAAAATAATGAGTGTAGGTTTCCGTATTTAATTCAAGTGAAAATGAATTGCACTAGGGAACGGTGCAAATAACTTACAGCTCTGGTACGGTTTCCTTTAGCAGAAAGCCTCACACAATAAATTTTATCTGCAATCTGAGTATATTTCTGAATTCCATACTAGTACCTAAAATGAAGTAACATAGCAACAGCATGATAAATATTTTCTATAATCTGACTGGCTAAACAGACTCAAATATATCCCAATGGATGATGACTAGCATTAGTCATAGTTACCTCTTTATGGCCTTAGCCTTCTGGAAAATGTTACTGTGCATAACCTGAGAACTATGAATATAATAAGCACTTGTTCTTCACCTGCAAAAATCAGGTCATGTTCAAGTGTTCACAATGTACATTCAGCTGTGCTGAGCAAAGGGCACTGAGGTCACATTGATGTGAGATAGGAGTTTGAGATTATGTAAGACACATAATTGGCATCAGTGCCTCATGGACATCCATTTCCACAGAAGCTAAGGATCAGCACAGACTACAACATTTCGGAGCCTGAGTATGTGCACAATTTGAAGAAAAAAAATTGAAAACATATGAATAGATCAAACCAAGCACTTGATTACTATATAAACTCACCTATAGGGAAAGAGTATGAAAAAAAGAAAAATCCAACAATTCACCAACTGCACTTTCAGATCATCAAGGTTTTAGATATTTTATTAAGGAGAATATTATGCAGATACTCTATAATTTTGGAAAGAACAAACAGCCAACAGTAAGAATAAAACTGTATTCAGTTAGAAAGGGCAGAAGTTGAAGAGAATATTTTCTACATAAGAAAAACAAAAGAAGAGACAGAATGAAGGGAGTAGATGGGAGAAAGCACCTATCCTAGGCATACTGAGAGCATTCACCAAGTTCCAGGACTATAATAAGGTCCTACATCCTCAAGGAGCTTTCACAATTTTAAAATCTTATTATGTCCCTTCTCGAACAACAAAAATTAGAAGATAGCAGAGATACGGCCATGCACATTGATCTTTCTTTTACGTACTCAAACACAATTTAGACTAAAGAATACCCAAACTGTGTAAGTATAATCCTATTGTAAGAATTGTCCCATTTTTTTGTAGTCAGAACAAATCCTCAATGTGGACAGCATTTATTCACAAACATCTTGTGACCCTGCCTTAATGTGGACCAATGATCATATAATTTGTAAATGTGAATTGTAGCTTTTTCTATAAATGTACTCATGTGACGCTAAATGCCATTGCTGTCCTCAGCTGGAATAAAAATGAAGGAAACATCTCTTTCCTCTCTGAAAGTGACAGGACTCTTTCTTTGAGTTTTCTAATTAGAATATATGCTGCCTGCTTCTCTTGTCACAGGAATTTTCTACTTAGGTGTTGTTTAATAAGCAGCAGGTTAAAATTCTATTGTGATGCTGTGTTGGATGCAGGTGCAAAGGTTCTAGTAGTGGGAGGGCTGCAGGGGTAGCCTCTGTGAGAAGAGGCCAGGGGCTGCCCTGTGTGAGACACAGCCAGTTCTAGCCAGCTCCAAGGGACCCACTGCAAGGCACTGCTGGGCCCCTCAGCCAAGGTGGTGGAACCTCTGGGAAAGCATATTTAAGAAAGGGTAAAAATTCCACAAAAAGGGAGGAGGAGGGTTTCTGTTCTTTTCACGTTTTATGAGAGAGAGTAATATTTCTAGGCACAGAAACACAGATGCAATACAAACATGGGTTGGATGTAATGATAAAATTGCTGCAGTTAGGAGCCTGGATTTATGTTTCTGCTTTGAGAACGAAGAAATAATTACACAAATAGTCACTCAACTGGAATAAGAAGACTAAGCCTTAAATCCCTGTTGTGCTTCAGCTGGTTTACCCATTAAACTGACCCCTTATTTCCCCTCGATATAGTGGGTGATTGGGTACCTAACTTACCTGTAGTTGTCCATATCGACCACACTTAAATTAAGGTGTCTGAATCTGGAACTGAATCGAAGTGGCACTTACCAAACATAAGCTTACTCCAAGGTTTTAAAATAAACTTAATTACAGGACACAAGGGATTTCTATACAGAAAAAGAAAAATAGTAACTGCAGAAGCTGATGCATTTATGCATGCAAGAGGACAAATAGAAATATATAGAATCACATAAAAATATCTGTGGAAACACACATATTTCCAGGCAAAGCCAAAAAGGCATGCCAGATGGCCTTAAAGGGGAAAGAAAAAAAAAACAACCAACCAACAAAAAAAACAAACTGGGTAATCTTTATCAATTGTTTTCTCTTTCCTTTTAATATTCACATTTTAACAACTTTTTTAGAACTAATGACTTGGTTTTATCCTTTTTTTTTTTTTTAATAAAGCTGATAACTGAATAAATTTCAAAGTCTAAATACTCCCTCAAAATAAGTGAAGACAATACCTCCATCAGTATCAGAAGAATATCTTTCTCTTTATTTTGAATATAAAGTTGAAACTTTTCAGCACATTAGGTCTCAAGACTGATCTTTTATAATCACAACAGAGTGCAGCTTGTAATGAATTCTAAGAGCAAGAGATCAACCAGTTTTATTAACCTAGTATACTGTAGTTTGACTACAAAAAGAAGAGGAAATTATGGAAGTTTCTACAATGTTTTAATGACTCATAAAATTGTGGTTGTAGACTGACATATCTATAATTAAGAAAACTAACTCTTCTAATTCAAGGCAGACATTACAGGAAAATTCCATTAGCGGCCTACAAAAGAATACTCACACATAAAGAAAGAAAACAATTTGACAAATTGTATTTGCAGTTTGGCTTGTGCTCTGTTCTCAGAATTAAATACAGGTCATAAAGACAAAAAATACTAAACCAAGGCCTGTGTTGAATCAGTTTCTGTTTTGTCTGTTCCTTGTTCAGCTGAGCCACAAATAATTATTTTGAAATGATCACTTTCCTATGCAGTGTCTAGGTCAGAACTGCCCACTTTACTGAATCTTCTTTCAGTCAAGCTGAAAAGCTTGCCTCTTTCAAACTATTTGTCTCTAAAGCCCACAGCCTCTCTTTTTCCTCAAAAGTGTTCATCCTTTCTTCTGCCCCTTCTCTCTTCCATAAAGGTGAGGGAGTTGGGGTGGGAAAGCATTGAAGAATCATAATCCCTTTCAGTATATAAGATTCATCTTACCTAACCCTAGTCATCTCAGACTTAAGTTTGAGCTTGTGATTTTATTTTCCTAAAATAATCAATAGGGAGAAATAGGCACCTAAAAGGCTGATTGACTTATCAACTGTTAAAAGCATCTCTTGTAAAGTCAGATGAACCAGTTTTGGAGGTATCAGTTTTTCTATATTGACCTTAAAAGGAGTTTAAAATGTAGTAGCTTTAGATATCCAATTTAATATGTAAGATTTACATGAGGTGATTTAGACGTGTTAAGTCATACTCTTGGCATCAACTGTTAAAGTCAGTAGAAAGTCAGTAGGATGTTGTTGGGGAAGTAGAATAAGAATGAACCATGGGATTAAAAAAAATATTGCTCACTGGCACATCAAGAAAAGCAGTTTAAACGATAGACTACAGGATCTAGTTATCAAAACACTTTAATTAGATAGCTTTTTAATAGTTTTTTTAATAGTTTTTGTTCTTGTTTTGATTTGGGTTTTTTTGTTGTTTTTCTTTAAAATATTTAGCTTTTGATCCCAAATAACTGTGGCTCCAAAATCCCAGTGGCTGGACCTGTATTTGGCACTGGTGAGGCCGCATCTCGAGTACTGTGTTGAGTTTTGGGCCCCTCACTACAAGAAGGACATTGAGGTGCTGGAGCGTGTCCAGAGGAGGGCAACGAAGTTGGTGAAGGGTCTAGAGAACAAGTCTTATGAGGAGCCGCTGAGGGAGCCAGGTTTGTTTAGTCTGGAGAAAAGGAGTCTGAGGGGAGACCTTCTTGCTCTCTACAACTACCTGAAAGGAGGTTGTAGTGAGGTGGGGGTCGGTCTCTTCTCCCTAGTAACGAGTGATAGGACAAGAGGAAACGGCCTCAAGCTGCACCAGGGGAGGTCTAGGTTAGATATTAGAAAAAACTTCTTCACCGAAAGGGTAGTCAGGCATTGGACCAGGCTGCCCAGGGAAGTGGTTGAGTTTTCATCCCTGGAGGTATTTAAAAGATAGGTAGATGTGATGCTTGAGGACATGGTTTAGTGGTGGACTTGGCCTTGCTAGGTTAACAGTTGGACTTGGTGATCTTAAGGGTCTTTTCCAACCTTAACGATTCTATGATTCTATGATTTCTTCAGGGTTCTTTTGCCATGCATTCTAGGAGATTCTGTCTTCTGAGGTGGTATAGAGGACATTTTTTAACTTATCAGCAGTTTAGACAGGGGCCAAGAATGTTGCCCTTTCTACTTTTGGCCTCACTTGTTGGAAGGCTTCTTATTGCTTGGATATGCTCCCAAACTATTTCACTTATGTATCACAGTATACAGTGGTTTCACAAGTTGACTTCATCCAGTCATGTGCATCCTCCAGATGTGCAGCACTGCGTAGAGCTCAGATGGATTTTCCTACAGCGTGCTGCACAGATTCTCTCCGTGGAAAGAAGCTCTACCTTTCGGTCATTCTAGCTATTATATAATTTGCTTGCAAGAAAGCAACTATTCCTAAAGGATTTTCACATGAGAACTTATTGCTGCTCTTGTAGATAAAGTCATGTAGAGGGTGTAATCACCAGTACCATGTGGGAACTGCTTTCAGGTTTCTCAGTTACAATGAGCTGGCTGAGGTTATCCTGTAGCCAGGTGATTTCTGCAGCACAGGACAGCCTGAAAGCCACACTGGATGTGCAGGACAGCACAGCACAGCACAGAGCAGGCCTGCACCTACTCAGGTTATTTGTTGAGTGGATCACTAATTCATCACCGTACAACAGTCTCCTGGTCAGAATCAATACATCCCCCACCTTCTCTTGGGCAGTGGTGAGGTACCTTCATCACAGGGTGCCAGTTTCACACAGGTCACTAAGCAGTCATTGATAATCTTCTCTTGAAAGAAATGTTTGGCTGCAGCTTGCTTCAGCAGATGTGTCTACTTCCCATTGATCTGTTCCCTGAACTCCTTAGCTCAAGCCTCTAGCTCATAGGTTTTCACACCACTTTTCCATATTTTTTCCTTGATCTTTGAGTCTCTTCCAAAATTTATCTCTGATAGGGTCAATTTTTCATCCATCCTTTGTTCCCTTTCCATTCTTTGTTGGGAAGTTTCTCCATAGTTTGGAACTTTCACAGTGATTAACAGGGGTTTTTTTATGCTAAAGCTACTCCTTTACATTTTTAAATAAGTTACTCCTCTATCTTATAGGGTTAATTGAAGTTTGTATGCTAATACTATTGTCAGCCAGGCCCAACCCAAATCAACTGCCACCCAGGAAGCTCCTAAATCAGAGACTTCTGAAAACAGGAAATATTTTCAGGGAAAGTAAGCTTACATTTATGTCTTATAACTTCCCTTAAACACGTACTTTAATCCACTGACGGGAAAAAAAATCCAAGACTTTGTGGATCTTTGGATTGATCTACTACAACTGTTCCTGTGCTAGATAACATATATGATTATCTCTGAAGTCAGGAAGATCTGATGTCTTTTTTTTTTTTTTTTTTAACGTATAGCTTCTTTGGCTAGTGCAATTCAGATAATTTCAGCACAAGTAATTCATTACTGCATTCTTCATTGCTTTAGTATTTGTAATTAGCTGATTCTTAAAAACATGTACTAAGGGAATAGAAATAATATCATGCAAATTAGGTACACGCACACTTGTCACAAATTTAGAAAATCAATAGAAAATTTGTTAACAGCTCATGATAAAATGGGTTGACCCTTAATATTGAATAAACTAGAGCATTTATAGTAGAGCTGTTTAGAGAATGGGATCTTATGTCTACGGGATATCAAACTTCTAAATCCTATTTTTGTGTAACCAAAATAAAAACAAAATCAGAATTTTCTTACAGAACAATTTAAAAAAAAAAAACAACAAATTTCCAGTGATATCTCTTTAACACTATATTTTATTTCAGTATTTAAACCAGCATAAATGTGAAAACAAAGAGACCATGAATATCTATTTTCAATATTTTACAAACTTTATGAAATGTTAACATACTTTGGCCTGAAGATTTTTAAAGAAAACCAAATACAAAAGTGAAATGATATTGTAGATTTGTAGATATCAAACCTCTGATATCCTGCAGAAAGTGGAAATTTTCCACTGAACAAAACTATGAACCACCTATGATCTGGGAAAGTAATTTGGGAAAGAGCTAAAAGATATAAGAGTATTTGTTTAATTAACAAACCATGAAAAACTAACAGCTATACCCTTGAATAAGAGCTACTGGACTGATAAAAGGGAACATCTTTGCACCAAAGACTGGATGGTGGCTAGAAAACATGAAGTCTGATAAGACTGAAGTAACTGGGTGAAAGGTAAATGTGGCAAGGGGAGATCGTGACCACCAACTCAGTTCAGGACCAAAAAGACTTGCCCCAACACGCCTGAAAGGAGCATGCATGCTAATTTGCATAGAAAGCAGGGCTAATTTTAATATAGTAAACCAATAGTGTACAAAATGTTAATCACTAACCAATAAGTGTAAAATTAGGCGGGATTATACTAATCACGTAGGAAAATAAATATGCTGTAGTTTTGTATGAAGGTGTGCTAGCTTTGTGGGTTTACCACCTAGGACCCGTCTCTGCACAGACATGAAATAAAATACCTCTGCTCTGTGTGTTAATTTGTGTCTGCACACCGGGTAAATGACCCCACTTTTGGGACAATGCCTCCATGCAAACATAGGGCAGGGATTCCCCTGGGCTGTGAGATGAGGAACTGAGAAGACAGAAAGTTTCAGGCTTCATTTTTCAGAAAAAAAATTTTACACTTTTCATATTTAGCATGTACAAGGCAAATATTTATGCCTGAACTCACCATTCTAGACTCAGTTTACGACTAATGAGGCAAAAAAATCTCAAAACTGGGGCATGATTCCTGCAACATTATATAGCATTAAGACACACTAAAAGGCAAGGTCAGAACTTCCTCATCTTTTTAAGATAAATCCCTTCCCCAATACTAGGTTCTGCAGGAGGGAATCCTGAATTTGAAAAACATGAGGGAAATTAAGGTCAACTCATTTTCTATAGAGACTTATAGAAGGAATGGCAAATGTGTGTTTGATAAAATCTTCTTTTTTGAGAGCCATGTATCTTTTTAAACAAATAATTTCAATTTACTTTGGAGACCCTGATTCACTTCATCCTGCTTTTCAGAGAAACCTGAAATTTGGCTTTCTCAGATGCCAAACCCATTAGCCCTGCAAAGAAATACAAGTACCAGCTATACGAATGTGTAGTTTGGGGAAAGTGGTAGCACTATTATAATAGAAATTTAGAGAGGCATGGTTTTACTTGAAAGATGTTCACAACTGAAACTGAGAACAGCTCTGAGGAACAACCACTTTATTCAACATCTATGATTATTACCACATCTGCTGTGACATATAAATGTGTTTTATTTGTAATTGTTTTATAGTGAACTGGGGCTTTAAATCAATGATGGTGGTTTCTATTTGAGAAGACAAGAAAGTCATCACTATGCTGATATTTTCTATTAGGATAATGCTGCAAAGAATTATTTGTTCTGACATTAAGCATTTCTTGGTTTTGAAATTTTCAATTATATGTTGTTTGAAGTTTCCTTGTAATAGTAATTTTTGTTGTAGAATAAAAGATTATTAATGTCCCAGTGTGACTAAAATATATTATGGATTTCACAGATTTTGGCAGTGTAAAATCTAAGTGGTTATGTTTTATTTAGTGCAATGATTATATTTTAAATTAAAAAAAAAAAACAACAAAACAAAACATGCTGTGATACAGGCAGAATTTAGTTTTCTTATGAAAAACACTGGGAATAATCCAATGAAACCTTGCAATATTTCTCTCTCCTATTATATTGATTTAAATTTTGTCTCAAAGGCATAACAAGATTGATGTAAGAAGGAATATTAGCTGAGTACATTTCATTAGATTTTCATTTACAACTTACTATTGTCGGATGCCCACAGTCATAGATGCCCCCAAATTAAAGTTTATTATTATATTATGTTGTGACATTTGTCAGTTTGCATTTAAGATGATAATGTGTTCAATTCAAGACTTAAAACCAAATAAGCTCTGGATTGCAGCCAAAGCAAATGAGAAATTGTTTAAGACAAAGGAGCAATAGTGTTTTCAATTTTTTGTATCTCTTAGAATTTCAAACATTCATGAAGAATTTATTTTTCCCTCAAATTTTTATGGATGACATTTCATGAAAGTTCCAAAAAGGTGTAAATTATCTTCCTCTCGCAGTGCTACTGCCCACATTGGTCCCTCCTTGGTCCTGTAACCCACCATGTGTTTCATTTCCCAACCCTTTTCCGCCTCTGCTGTAATCTGCTGCTTCACCCTTGACATGACCCACCTTACATCACTACCTTACTCCTGTACTAAAGCCTCTCTCATCTCATCTTTTTAAGTAATACTATTTCTTCTTCTGTTCTGCAACCAAAGAGTTTCAGTGACAAAATAATAAGGTTTACAGAGATGATGTCTGCACCTGAAGAACCACAACAGAAAGATACTGGCCATTAAATAAGCTCTAAAAAGAGTAAGAGCTTCTGGCATAGAGACCCACAAATTGAAAACTATTATGCAGCACATATAAAGTATCTGAGGGAAACTTATATAGCAAAGGATCTAAAAAAGAGATATAAAGTTCAGAATCTCAGTGCCATCTCCTCAACAGTAAGGACAGATAAAGTTTTCCTTGGAAAGCTGATATTCATAGGGTAATATCATAGAATCATAGAATCGTCAAGGTTGGAAAAAACCCTTAAGATCATCGAGTCCAACCATTAACCTAGCACTGCCAAGTCCATCTATACCATGTCCTCGAGCACCACATCTATCCGTTCTTTAAATACCTCCAGGGACGGAGCCTCAACCACTTCCCTGGGAAGCCTGTTCCAATGCTTGACCACCCTTTCGGCGAAGAACTTTTTCCTAATGTCTAACCTAAACCTCCCCTGGCGCAGCTTGAGGCCGTTTCCTCTTGTCCTATCACTCGTTACTAGGGAGAAGAGACCGACCCCCACCTCACTACAACCTCTTTTCAGGTAGCTGTAGAGAGCAAGAAGGTCTCCCCTCAGCCTCCTTTTCTCCAGACTAAACAAACCCAGCTCCCTCAGCCGCTCCTCATAAGACTTGTGCTCCAGACCCTTCACCAACTTCGTTGCCCTCCTCTGGACACGCTCCAGCACCTCAATGTCCTTCTTGTAGTGAGGGGCGCAAAACTGAACACAGTACTCAAGGTGCGGCCTCACCAGTGTCGAGTACAGGGGCACTATCACCTCCCTGGTCCTGCTGGCCACACTAGTCCTGATACAAGCCAGCATGCCATTGGCCCTCTTGGCCACTGGAGCACACTGCTGGCTCAGGTTCAGGCGGCTGTCAACCAACACCCCCAGGTCCTTTTCTGACAGGCAGCTCTCCAGCCATTCCTCCCCAAGCCTGTAGCGTTGCATGGCATTGTTGTGACCCAAGTGCAGGACTCGGCACTTGGCCTTGTTGAATCTCATACAGTTGGCCCCGGCCCAACGATCCAGCCTGCCCAGGTCCCTCTGTAGGGCCTTCCTACCCTCCAGCAGATTGACGCTTCCACTCACCTTGGTGTCATCTGCAAACTTACTGAGGGCATCCTCATCCAGATCATCAATGAGGATGTTGAACGGGACCGGCCCCAGTACTGAGCCCTGGGGAACACGACTCGTGACCGGCCACCAACTGGATTTGACTCCGTTAACCACCACTCTCTGGGCTCGGCCATCCAGCCAGTTTTTAACCCAGCGTAGAGTGCACCCATCCAAGCCATGTGCAGCTAGTTTCTCCAGGAGAATGCTGTGGAGACTGTGTCAAAGGCCTTACTAAAGTCCAGGTAGACAACATCAACGGCCTTACTAAAGTCCAGATAGACAACATCCACAGCCTTCCCCTCATCCACTAAGCGGGTCACCTTGTCATAGAAGGAGACCAGGTTAGTGAAACAGGATGTCCCTTTCATAAACCCATGCTGGTTGGGCCTGATCCCTCGGTTGTCCTGCACTTGCTGCATAATGGCACTCAAGATGTATATCACCTACCTGCCTGCAGATGTAATCTTAGAATCCTCCTTTCCAAAACTGCATTTTAGAAACTTACTTCCCATGCACTTGTAAAGGAAGGACAGTTTTCTCCATAGCCCACTGTTGTTTTGTTTTGTTTTTTTTTTTTTTTTAAAATGTCTTTTGATGGAAGAAATCTACTGCTAATCCCTTTTGCCTGTACCAACTGTCAAGGCCCTTCTCTATTCTCCACACTGTAAAGGACCTAAAAATATCTGATTTACAAGCCTGGTAAGACATTCAGGTTGCACGGACTTTCTGGAACTCCTGATGAATGTATAGTGGAACAAATTCCAAAGTTAAGAGAATTACATGTCACATAACATTTGAAAAGTCTCTCTCTTCTGAAGCTTGGAGGGTGCTATATTGCTTTGCAGATGAAATCTATTAGTGAAATGTTATTTGGATAGGGTGGTAGGGAGAGTTTTCTTTCCAAGTTCTATTTTCTGTGTGTAAGGATTATTTTCATGTTTCCCAGTAAGTATTTTTACCCCAGGATATTCATGCTAATGGGTCAGATCTTCTTCCCTAAAAAGTAAGTATGAATGTCCATTAGGCTGTGTCTGGAATGGTAAATAAAAAGGCCGGACTTCTGCTCCAAGGCCATGTGGCACTGATTGGCTTATGTCTCTGCTATTTTGAGCTAGTCCCATCTATAACAGATACTTTTTGGAGAAAGGTAGCTGCAGTAGTTCAGAACAAAGCTAGTGAGTGAGCTCGCATTGAGGCAGCATGAACTGTCAGGGGTCCTCTGAGTGTCCTCCTAGGTCTTTTTCCTTTGTTCAGACTGAAAAATATGAGGAGAGCAAGATGCAATTAATGGGGTGCAATCAGTCCCTGGAAGTATTCAAAACACGTGTGGATGTGGTGCTTAGGGACATGGTTTAGAGGTGGACCAGGCAGTTAGGTTAACAGGTTGGACTCGATGATCTCAGAGGTCCTTTCCAACTTCAACGATTCTATGATTCTAAAGTGACATTTTATAGTTATGTTTGTTTGCTTTTTTTTCTTTATTAGAGAAAAAAATAGCAACCTCCCTTAATAAAAATGAGAGTGTTAAAACACCCATCAAGAAGAGTATGGAATCAGACATTGCTATGTTTAACAAGAACAAGTGGAAAAATTAGATTTGTAATAATAGTCCACAATTAGCTCTCAACCTCCTCGTCCCAACACAACAACAAAAAACCCAATATGTTCATTGCATCTCTGAAATTGCAGTATTAGTGTAAATTAATGGACACAGCAAATGTTGAGATGAAGACTATGATTATTTTCCCCTGGTATTACATGTACATACCTGCTCTGTTGGCAATGCATAGTTTCATCATGTGTTGTTTTCTGAAATACTCTAGCAAAGCTTTAGAAAAACTCTGTTAGCCAAGGACAATTTATTCAGTGACATGAATATTGTATTTCTGCCATTTCTGTGTTAGCCTTGCAGTAAGGACAGAGGTATTTACGCCACAGTTTGTAAGTTCTTCTGGCAACTTTTCAAAGCTGCTTTATTGTTATTGAACACTGAAGCTCTTTTGCATCATGTTCCTGTGTTCTAGCTCTCTGTTTCACTCAGGTTTTATTTGCTGATATGCTTGCACAATCAAACTATACTCTTGCTACACATTCACCTCTGGTACTTTTGAATAAGGGTACATACACTACTAGGCAATCAAAGAATTAATATGAGAAAATGGAAGAAACATACCCATCTCCTCCACAGTCCTTAGTTTATTAATTTAATCATTGCCCGGATGGTGCTGTCTCACACTACTGGAAGGGAAAAAGCACAAAGTCTTATTATAATTCCAGAAATTATTAAGAAATATTCAAATTTCTACTTGTAACAAGTCTTGTTATTTGAATATCAGAAATTTCTTTTTTTTTTATAAGATAAAAATCTAATGATAGACAGCAAAAGTTCAAGGCCATAGAAGTCACATCAATAAAATGGCACAATATAAAAGAACTAATTTGCGTAGAAGCATTGTAAAGTCCTACTGATGTTTCAAAATCGTATTCATTTTTTCCTGATCTTTTAGACCATTTTTTGCTAACATTTGGACGTTCAAGTAAGTTTTCCAATTTTGGTGAAGAAGGAGAGTGAGGAATGAGTTCATTGTAAAGTGGCAACTGGAGGATTCCTTCTGGGCTCTAAGAGTTTGTAAGGTGTAACTTCATCAGAAATTCCTCCTCTATTTAGCTATTGGTGTAGCTTAATTAACAATATTCATTACTTCAGTCTGAGATTCCTGCATGTCCATAGGGAACTGTAACAACAAGGATTGCCTTAATGAGATGTGTGTAGTGGAAGAGATGGTCGTTAAAAAGTTAGGAGATGGTTATTGGCTGTGAAACAGTGGATAAATGATCTATACAAACAGGTAAAAAGAGGATTCTGAGGGGCACCCAAGGAAAGGAAGAAGGAATGAGTTAATTGCACAGTACCAATGCTTTCATGTTTTCGTTGCTGGTCCAGCTAGGGAACAGCTACAACAGAGATGTGAGTCTGGCCAGCTTGCTTGGCAGTAGCCCATCAATTCCAATAAGTTCAGTCTATTGCTTTCTTGCAATAACCACATATCAAGCCAAAATACTTGAGTTGTTATAGTGTTTCATTGACTAGTTCACTTGAAATATACCAACAACACCATGGTAATTTCCATCCTCTACTCTACCTGTCACACAGAACAAACCTATTTATGATTTGTTTTCAGAACTTTTGTCTTCCTAAGACTGACTCTGTTTTACACTACAGCAAAGTTTTAAAATGTCTTCCCCCGCACCTTTTTTTTTAAGCTCCAGAGCTTGAATGTGTAACAGGGTGAAAAAAAAAAAAAATTAAGAAATAAAAATTAGATCCCTATCTGTTTAAGCAGCAAAATCAAGACAAGCAGGAACGTAATTTTAAATATTTTAAGCAATTAAAGCCTTTTTTCTCTCTTTATGAATGTTAAAACTTGTCACAGTTTTCTTCCCTCTCTGACAGTCAAAACCATTAGATTTTATTACACAATGGTGGAGGATTAAAGTTCTGAATTTAAAAGGTTCTTTTCAAACCTTTCTGAAATGGAACATTACTTTTTAAACAACCTTTAAAAATCTTTATGTAAAAATATTAACCATGACTTTCTACAACTCCAGAAATTTAGTACAAATAAAAAACTGGCCAGTGTTTTGAGACTTGTGCTGGTCTTCAGTAACCACCAGCACCGTAAAGAATTCAATCTTATATGGATGCCTAAGAAAATGCTGACTAAGGTGTACGTTATTGAAAATGCTGTGTCCAGAATTTTAACTCACTCCAAGCAATTCAGTGTGTCACTCCAGTCTTGAGGGAGAGTCAAAGTGCAACTGCTTGTCAAATACCAGATTTACTTTAAAATTGCTTTAATGACTTGTAAGTCAACATACAGTTTTGGATTTACAACCAGAGCACGGGGGTGGTAGTGGGGGTGGGAGGGGAGTAAAACACATGGTGTAACAGAAATAGACCAGTTTAATAAAGAAGCTTCAGTCCTGCAGCATGTGTACAACAAAATTAAAAACAAGCAGAAAACATTTAATTTTTTAAAAGAGATATTCATAGCCTTAATCTCCATTTTACATAGCTGAAGTCTGAAAGGGGTCATGTTTGAGGAATTCTTGCTAGGGTTTCTGAGTATGGTCCTAAAAAATAAGAGGTGCCTTTAGTCCTATATCACAGAATACATAATTTCTTTACTAGGAAACACTTCAAGGAACATCCATGTTTCCTGAAGAAACAAATGTAAAATACATGAATGTAGACAAATGGATTGAGCTATCTTCGTTACAGCATAAATGTAGCATGTATATATATGTATATGTACATATATGTGAACAAGTATACATATATGTACATAACAGCATGTATATTACACACACATTATAGATGTTGCTGTTTCTTCTATATCTTCATGTTTTTATAGTGTCAGTTCTTTCTTATAGTTCTTCTTTGTCCTTTTTCACTGTTTCTCTTTCCAACGACTAAAGTATTATCATATACCTTTTGTACATCGTTACTCTTGTTTTTCTTGATGTGCAGACATTGATCCTCTTTCAGATGAAGGTAATATTATCTTACTTTTTCAAATACCTTGTATTTAAACATATTAATTCCTGAGACTCATACCACTATCTTAGATTATTTCAATTTAGTCATGGTGTTGAAATACGTGCACCAACACTAACTTATTTTGATGTTTGAACCATATAGACACCATGAAACGAACTTTTTTTTCCCCAATCCTGACATGTGAGGACCTGAAATAATTTTCTTTAAGTGTCTTAAAGTTTCAAGATTAAAAATATTTTTGTTTATTTAAAAATTTCATTCAGTATCTGTATTGCACTTTCTTAAGGCAATAAAGATTAAATTATACTGGGAAAGCCAGTAGGTTCTCTGACAGCTGTAGCACTTCCTTCCATCTGGGACTCATTAATCCTTTGACTTCTTTACTTTGTGAGGAAAAGAACTTTTTTTTTTTTTTTTTTAGACTCTGCAACACAGAACACCTGCCTTTATCATTCTGTTTTACTTTTCTTCCTTAGATACCTTTCTCTACATTTAGCTGGTTTCCACAGCTTCCCTTAGGCTTGCTCATGAATAACTTATGGGCCCATTTTGTCTTAATTTCCATCTTTTTGTTTTTAATCGGCTGTTTTATCACGGTTGAGGGATGCATTTAGACCATCCATTACCACATTCCAAACTGTTCCAGTGTGAAGTGTGTATATTTCCTCACTGTCTCAATTCAACCTTAACTTAAAAATTAACACAATTTCTATCAGTTCTAATGAGATTATACAACTATTTAAATATAGTGTTCTACTAACTGAAACCTAAGTATTCATTCTGTCTCCAGTGATGTATAAGTTGTTTCTGTTAAGAACAGGAAAACTTAGATAAGGAAAATGACTTCATTAAAACCAGAGTTTGAGTCAAGGTTAGAATGAGCATTACACTTACCATGCATTTTTTAGGTTGTGTTAATCATAAGGACTTATGCTTAGGTTGCTTTTGTGTGGCACTGTCCTAATCTGTGGTATTATATTTTAAATTTACATTAGTAAAGATGTCTTCAAGTGAGTTCATATTAATGCATAATATGACATGGCAAAAAACTAAACTATTTTCTTGAAAGCACTGAACAGATTTTCTGACAAGTAAAGTAAATTTTTTGTGGTATTAGTGAGAAAACATCTTAGTGACATGGCAGCTAATGTGGTTTAAAGTCTCATGTATTAATGATTTGGTACAGATTCTTTTGTGATGTCTTTTCTGACTAACATTTGGTGAAAATTACTGAGTGGTACACAAATATCATACTAACTTTTCCTTTTGTGTATAGTTTTATTTTAGCTGATACAGTCTTTTTTTCTTTATTCAAGAAATATTTAGATTTCTTTAATGTTTATAAGTAGCTGAAAATAATATTTTTATGATGATGATCTGTAACACTGGTTTGGTATTTCAGTAGCAAGTACATGTCATATTTTGGTCAGATTCTCCTAGACTATGCTTTTGATTCTCAAGTATTTCAAAATCTAATCGCGTTACTCAGTCTCAAGATCAAATTCCATCTCCAAGCTCAAAAGTCAAACCAAGTTAACCATCAGAAGTAATTGAAATAGGTTAGATATAGCTTATCCTGCCCTAGGGAGACAGGAACCCTCCAGTGTCCCATCAAGCTCTGTATTATTTATTCTCCGAAAATTATTTTTTTTTGCATTTCCCTTATTGTGCCACTCTCAAAATAAATAACTATACATAAGAATTTGACATATTATCAACATCTGATGTTTCAAACATTCCTATTTTCTATATTTCAGAACACAAGTGACAGTCACGTGATAAAAGGCAATTCATGGTTTCTGTGTTGTTGGTTTTTTTCCCTTCATCAGTGCTACCAAGAGATTATAAAAGCAATAAGATGATTAAACTATTCCACTGATGTAACTGTTCTGATCCTAAATAACATAAAAAGTAGTCCAGCTTACTGTATAGCCTTCACTGTTTCATCACCCCTGATTTTTTTCTTAAATTGACACAGTTTCTATATGCTTTCTTCTGCTGCTCTGTCCTTCACTTCTATAAGCTTTCTGTAAATTATATTTTCTGTATCCAAAGTAATCTTGATTCTAGAAAATTTACTACAACTGGAAATAATCTGTGCAGGATATCCCTTTGATGCTTATGGGTGTGTTCACTATCAAAACAGAATCAAGTCAACAACTACTACCACTCTTAGGTACTATGTAAAATCATAAACAGACAATATATTGAAGAACTGTCTGTGTAACGTGTAAATTCATTTGAACAGTGCTGACAGCGAAAGATATTGATTAAAAAAAGGCATTAGTTAAAAATAGTTCAGGAACATACATGACGTTCAGAACATTATTCTGTATCTAAAATACTTTTTGATTTGCATGAAATCAATTATAAAATTATGATACTGAACTATATTTTGTATAAACTTTCAATGAAATTGTGTAAAACAGAAAGCCATGAATAATGTTGCTGGAGAACTGTTGACATTTGAACTAATATTACCCAAAAACATTTGCAATTCAAAAAGGGAAAAGTGCCTATATCTGGGATTCCACATATTCTATAAAATACTACCTACTCTTGGAGAATAAAGAAGCAGGGAAAAGAGAAATTTCACTAATTTTATTTACTATGACATGAAATTAGAAATAGATACATGGGACAGCTATAAACAAATTACATATTTATTCAAATCTGGTAAAATTATAAGGCTCTGTGTGCTATCAGGATGGCACAAAAATTTTGGATTTTGTACATGATGTCATTATCTACTGAATCTTCTATGATTCTGTGTTGGACAACAAGTGATAAAATAAAATAAAATTCCTTTGACGTATACTTTTTATCTGTTTTAAAAAAAACTTTTAAAGGAAAAGGTTTAGGAAGGTTTAGGACAATAGAAAAAATACATAAACAGAAAAAATTCCATTAAAAATTACTATATTATATTACTATATCTGAACAAAATTAGCCTTCTGATGTGAAGGCCATTCTAATCTAATCCTTTTGCCCAAAGAAAGGTGACAGTTTCAAACTGTTACCTTAGTACACTAAAGCCCATTAACCTCTGATACCAGCAATGATTGTAGGTTTAATTTTGCATCTAAACATTAGACTCTGGAATGCTACTGGAATTTGGAGGACCAAAAACAAGCTTACCCTCTCTTAGCTTTAAGATTACCACACAAACTTCTAACAGACTGCCCTGTATGAAAAATATGGCTCTAGGCAATAAAAATTGATTATGCACTGTTCATTGCTATTCCTTCTCATCTTGAAGTAAACTGGGAAAAGAACAAAAATCATTATTATGCATAAAGCCATTTTGGATTGAGGACATTGCTGTGGAAACAAGGGCACTGCCAACCTGCTCTGCAAAGGGCAATCTCTGAAGTGTGTGTACAAGCTGGTTCAAGCAGTGGGTGCAAGCCATTTCCCTAGGGTTAAGGACTGATCCCTGTTCCTCTTGCATTAGCAGCTAAACAGAGCCAATAGGAGCACACTATATTAAAACTTACTTTCATTTTAGACCTATTTGAGTTCTGTAGTTTGACATAAAATGTTTGTAAGAAAAATTATAGACTAGATTCTAAATTCAGAGCAAATAACTTTTATCTAGAAAAAAATGTTAATGAAATGTACTTAAAGTTGTTGGCAGCACTTCAAATTTAACACAGTTGTTGATAAAGTATGTAACAAAATCAACCTTTTCCTTTTCTTTTTCCCCCTAAGATTTGGGTAGATCTGTATTATTCTTAAAATATATATATATGTATAGCCATATGTATAGAATACCAGTTGAGAAATTCTCTTATTTTAAGATTTAGGTTAGAGACAACGGCAAAATGTATGTTTTCCTGAGGGCACTAATAAACCTAAATGCCCCTGATCAGCCTCACCTGGGGCCTCCACCTACACACCCTAACCATGGACCCAGGAGCCCCATTTCAGCCTGGGTCTTCAGCTGTTATCTGAGCTGTGTTGTAGTCTTGGTGATCAGCTCAGCTGCAGCAGTACTTGATCCCATTGATCCTGATCTGTGGACTGCTTTCCCGGCTTGACCGAAACCCAGCCTCATCACTATGGTCATGCTTGAACACTCCGGGGGCTGTGTCTGATCCTGGTTCCCATCACCAGGCTTGATCCTGTGTACTCTAAGCCTGAATGTGGCTATAAACCTGTCTTTTTCAAGTGTCTGATACGAAGGGTTTAAATCTAAACTGCTTTTCATTGGACTGATTTTGTTTGCCTTTCTACTTTCTTGATCAGTTACTTGCATAGTAATTTTATGCAGGAACTATATTCTTTGACTGGAAGCAATTGGGAGATATTTAAACAAGTGACTATCAGTAGCTATCAGACCAGGAAAGCCTGGAAAATTTAATGGGAGGTTATGAAGTGTGTAGTATGACAAGGGTGGTGAAGCATGTTCAGACTAAGTAAAACTGGCAGCATAAATAGCTTTTAAAGGGATGTATAACCTTTTTAAAGGTTAGCTATTCATTCTCCCTCTTTCACTTTTCTCTGACTGAAATAAGTGCCTCCATAATTCCAGTGAGATCTGAGATACTGTGGGAAATTCACTGCAAACATAAAAGGAGTCCGTTCCTGAGTACCAGAAAAAGGCTTTAGACATCTGAAGTTTTGTTCAGATGTCTGAGACATTCATTGATTCTCCTTCTCATCCCATTCTTTCCTTCTTTCATATGAGTACATCCTCACACTTTGTACATTCTTTGAACTTTACTCATTTTCAATGTTACTCTGACCTCTGTGGCTCTCATCCTATCAAATGCTCCCAAAACTTCAACTTGCCTTCACATCTAAGCAATTTGGTAATATATTACCTTGTTTTACAAACTTTGTTTAAACAATGAACACAAAAAATCTTCTATCTTTATTTATAGACATGGAGTTAGGTATAATTTTTCAAATCATTGTCTATATACGTCTGCTGTGTTCCTAATCCATACTGTGGATGAGATTTGGGGGTGAGATCTGAATATGCACCACACCATCATCGTCTTGATCATTCTCTTTCCATCTCCTCAGCTTTTTCCTCTCTTCCTGCTAAGTTCTGGTTTCCTTCATAACAAACTTAACAACTTGTCAAAAACTATGCAGTAGTATAAAAGGTTATTTAGGGGAACATGAATGTGTCATATAATATCATGGTCTGATATCTAGGCATATCCTTTGTGTAAGGACCATGAGGACTCCAGTAGGCCTTACTGGCCTTTACCAGCCTCACATGAAACCTGATTGCACTTGTTTACAAGGATCTCAGGAGCCCATTTCAACTCAGCCCCGGCGCACCCAGCCCCAGTGACACCATGGGTGTGTGGGTTCCCAGCTCCACTTTGGGTAGCTTGCCCTCTGGACAGGCCCTTTGGACCCACAGTGTGGTTAGTTTCTGGCCCCGTCTCCTGCTGCTCCTGACAGGATCCACCAGCTGGCCCCTGGTTGCCCCTCACCATTTGAAATGTTGGCAGCTGCTCATGGACACTATTACTGGCCCCCAGCTCTGCCCAATACCCGCAGGACCTGTGGGATGGTGCCTGTTGGGGAGGGCATGGCTCACTCTGGGATCCTTGTGGTGTCTGGCTCCTCACTGCATTGAAGCAGCCAGCCCTTTCTGTTCCCTGACACTCTGATGTCAATGCAGAGGTTTTCAGCACCCTTTTCTTGCTTTTGATTGAAAGCAATTTTATGGCTACAATAGAACACATGCATAAGAAATGTAGACCTTTGAATTAATTAGGGTTTTTTTAATATTATCATTAGAGAACAGTAATAAAATGATGTGGTATTTCAAGAGAGATGAATGAAGGTCCAAGTCTCTTGATCAAGACTACTCTGTCTTTGAAATTTAATGTGAAAATTTCAAAATCCCCAAATCCAAACCACTGTTTTACTATTGATTTTGATAGTTCTTCCAAAAGTCCACAGTTCCAAAAAGAACTTATCAGAGTACTAGGGATTCAGATTCTAGGCTCTGTGATTCCAGTGTCCCTTCATGTCAGTTGAATAAAGAATCAAGAAGCTTTAGATAGAAACTTAGAATCATAAGACTATAGGATAATTCAGGTAGGAAGGTATCTCAGGAAGTCTCTGTCTAATCCTTCTGTTCTGAAGAAGGTCAGCTATGAGGTCAAACAAGGTAGCTCAGAGCTTGATTGGTCTAGTTGTGTCTTGAAAACTTCCAAGGACAGAGACTGCACATCCTTTCAGAGCAACCTGCTCCATTGCTCAACTGTCCTCATGGTGAAGAAGGTATTCTTTACATATAACCTGAAGCTCACTTCTTTCAATTTATGCCTGTTTTCTCTCATCTTCCTGCCACATGCCGTTGTGAGGAGCCTGGATCTGTTTCCTTGATGACCTCCCCATAGATACTGGAAACTACAGTTAGGTCCCTCCTCAGCTGTCCTTTGTCCAGGTTGAACAAGCCTTGGTCTCTCAGCCTCTGCATACAGAGAAACTGCCCTGGTCTCTCAGCCTCTGCATACAGAGCAACTGCTCCAACCTTGACCGTCTTGGTGGCCCTCCACTGAACTTGCCTCAGTTTATAAGTCTTTCCTGTGTTGGAGGACCCAAAACTGCACACAGCAACCTAGATGTGGTCTAATGAGCACTGAGGGAGAGAAGCAAGCATTTGCCTCAGCAAGCTGCCTATGCTCTGATTCATACAGCGCCAGATGCTCTTGGCCTATCTGCTGCCAGGGCAACCAGAGGCTTTTTCCCCTGAGCTGCTCCCTATCCTGTCAGACCCCAGCCTGTAATGATGCTAGGGGTTTTCCTTTCCAGGAGCAGATCTTTGTATTTGTCCTTGTTGGATTTCATGATGTTCCTGTCAGCCAGTTCCTCCAGCCCATCTAGCTCCCTCTAGAGAAGGGAGCACTGCCCTACAGTGTCTCAAAGGGTCCTTCAATTTGGTTTCATCTGCAAAATTGATGATCATGCACTGTAACACCTCCTCCAGCTCATTGATAAAGATGTTAAACAGGACAGGTCCCAGTACAGACCTGTGGTATGCCTCTTGTTACTGGCCTCCACTACCACTACACTCTGAGCCCAACTATCTAATCAGTTTTTTACACATCTTCTTTTCTGCTCATTAAGATCATAAAATACCAATATGGATACAAGAATCTTGTGGTAGACAATGCTGAAAACCTTGCTAAAGCTCAGGTAAATGGCATCCATGACTCTCCACTTGCCCTGAAATCTAGTTATTTTATCACAGAAATCATCAGATTAATTAGGCATGATTTACCCTTGGTAAATCGATGCTGGCTATTCCTAATCATGCTTTTCCCCTGCATATGCTCAGAAATGTGTTCCAAGAGGAGTCATTCCATGATTTTCCTCACAGACCAAAGTGAAGCTTGCTGGTATATAGTTTTCTGGATTGTTCTTTCAGCCTTTTTTGAAGATGGTGCAACACTTGCCCTCCTACAATTATTAGGGAACTCCTCAATCTCCATTACTTGTCAAAGATGATTGATAGACAACAGCTTCACAAGGACATTTTCCACCTCTCTCCCCATAGGATGCAGCCTGTTGGATGCTATGGGTTTTTGTGAGTAAGGTCGCTCAAGTAATCCCTGACTTGGGTGGACTGTTTGGTAGACAAGGAATTGGCTGAATGGTCTTATCCAGAGGGCAGTGGTCAATGGCTCAATGTTGAGATGGAGATCGGTGACAAGTGATGTCCCTCAGGGGTCTGTACTGGGACCAATACTGTTTAATATCTTCATCAATGACATACACATGGGGAATCAAGTGCACCCTCAGCAAGTTTGCAGATGACACCAAGCTGAGTGGTGCTGGTCTGAGGGATGGGATGCCATCCAGAGGGACCTGGACAAGCTTGAGAAGTGGGCCTGTGTGAACTTCATGAGGTTCAACAAGGGCAAGTGCAAGGTCTTGCACCTGGGTCAGGGCAACCCTGGTTTCAATACAGGCTGAGGGATGAAGGGATTGAGAGCAGCCCTGTAGAGAAGGACCTGGGGGTACTGGTGGATGAAAAGCTGGACATGAGCCAACAATGTGCACTCACAGCCCAGAAGGCCAACCATATCCTGGGCTGCATCAAAAGAAGCATGGCCAGCAGGTCGAGGGAGGTGATTCTGCCCCTCTACTCTGCTCTGGTGAGACCCCACCTGGAGTTCTGCATCCAGCTCTGGAGTCCTCAGCACAGAAAACACATGGACCTGTCAGAGCGAGTCCAGAGGAGGGCCATGAAAAAGATTATTCTGTTTTATATACAAAAAACAATTATTCTGTTTTGTATACATTAAGAAAAAATACAATTGCAGATTTTTTCACTTAACACTTTTCTTTATACAAAACAATGTAGATGATGTCACTTGATAAAACTAATGCTGATCATGGTACCATTGATCTGCCTCATCATGATAGCTTCATGGATATCATATCATCCCATAGCTGGCATGTAGGAATGAATTTTGACTACAGTTAAAAGCTTAGTTAAATAAATCTGATTTTTGTGATGTTATGCTTCAATACCATTCAGTGATGGTACTAAAACTATGCTATGCCAACACTGATATATGCTCTGAAATGATTGAATTTGAGCTTTGTGTTGACATCAAGTCAAATGCCTTTAATCAACATCCAGAACTTGCATTTTGTGCCATGTTGAATCCCTTTTAGATTTTAACAATTAACTTTGACTACCTTTTCTGCATCCAGAACTGTGCAACAATGTCAAAGACCGTCTTTTTCCAAAGGTGTTTAATTTGTACTTTGCATGTATCTGAGAAATCATTTTAGAAGGTCATGGGGAGCCTTGTCATTGGCTTCCTGCAAAACAAGATATGAATTTGAATATGTACATTCTCAACCTCATTTTATAAGGGTTTATCCATGTAGCTATACCCAGTATTAAAAATTTCCAGAAAAACTGAATTTTGCACGTGAGTATAATTGTTTGAAGACATTTTCTGGAGTTGGTCCTAGATATAAATACTAATTATTATTAGGAGAAGCTGTTTGTTGTAGCAAATTTAGGAAAGACTACATTAGTGCAAATATAAACTTAAGATTATGTTAATGGAAGGCTGATAAACCTTTTCAATACAGCTATAGATCATTGAAACCATAATTAGCATAGGGACTTAACATGTGGGTTTCCAGTCTTAAGGTAGAAATCTTTCATGTAGCAACTAAGAATTTATTTTAGGACCAGTTTATCAACTCCAGCATTTAGAATATTTAACTTTTTAGCTGACTTTCAGGGAGAAAGAAAAGCACTCCATTACGATGCCCCACTGACTTATTGTGTCTTTAGCTATGCGCAAAGACACACAGCAAGCAGGATAAACGCATCTTAAAAGTATAAAACAATTATTTTTTAGCTAACACACACAAAAGAGACCTAGGATTAATATAAGAAAAATAAGGGAAATTAAAAAAAAACTAGCCAAAACAAGAGAAAGAAGGTTACAGTTCTAGGCGTATTCATGAGAATTGACGTTTTCTCCATAGAAAAGCAGTATCTATACCAAACTCTGTCTATACTAAATATCTATACTTCCCCAGAGATTCATGATCAGCTGCATTCCGTCTTCCACCATCTAGTCTGTCCTCAATCCTTTCTGCACAAAAATAGTACTGTTAAGGCAATAACTGGCTTTATTGCCTGGTGGTAAAGTCCTGAAACTGATCTTAACCCAATTATTCCTATGAAAATTGAGGTAACTGGGAAATTTGGAAGAAAAAAAAGCCTTATGGGATAACAGGAAATGTTCAAAGCAATAGATAAATTTTTGAAAGAAGGAAGCAAGGGTAGTAATTAATGTGATCAATGAAAGAAGGTTAGTTACAGGTGGAGTTCCACAAGAATCTATCTGGGGTTCTGTCCTGAATCATAAATTATTGCATATTGGAATAGTGTTCTGGAATTAACTCGTTATGTACTTACAGTTTTGTCTAGGTATCGGTTGTCGGCCTGTATGGAAAAACATGATCAATCTTGGTATTGTTTGATATAGCTTGTTTTATGTATATTACATTTAGTATAAGATGGCACAATATTTTTCCATCAGTAGCCAAACAGGATAGTCTATTTTTTCAGCAAGTTAGTACTATAAGTGCTAGTGTTTCTCTTAAAGGGACACACATTGAAACACTTAAAAAACACTGTGAGTTCAGTTTTACATGCAATTATTTTATTGAACAACCAGAGTATTTATCTCTTTAAGAATGTAACACAAATGTATAGTCGTCTTATACTACAGGCAGCTGATAGTTATTTTATTCCTATATTCAGAAAGTGAAGTGCAACATTAAGCTGAAATCAGTGTAAAATAAACTGGGTTTGGATGTTCAAACCCTGACAAAAAGAAGATGCTTTGTCAACTTTTATGAGTGGTTTACCTGCAGATTATTAATAACTACAGAATGGTAATATCTCTCTGCTTATCTGTACTTTATGCAAATGATTTATTCTGCCTATAACTGCACAAATAGGCATGCAACATTATGCACTCTGGAGAGATGGTGTAAATCAAGACATGATGGCCAGCAATTTAATTAATGGCTAGTGCTTTACTGAACAGCTGAATACCCTATTGTTACTTGGCAGTCACAATTAACTCACTTCATTCTGTTCTTGATTAATGCCTCAGTCCTTCACAGTGAAGAAGTGTTGCCTAGGTCACATCAGAAATAGAACTGGCACACTGAGATAGTCCTTTCTTCATAGAGAAGATTAGGATGGGGAGATGTAGGCAAAAAAATTTAATGTATTCATAATTATAAATTCTATCATCTCATAGCACACTATGGACAAAATCTGTTGCAGGTTTTCATCTTATGCTGTTATATTAAGACGTTATGTTGGTTTATGAAAATAAAAATTACATCAGAGTATAATGGAAAACTTTCAAGCATCGGTGTCAATTTAGCTGTTTTAAATGTCCTAAGAATGCTAGTAACTAGGAATTGTAATTGCAATTACTGCCATCATTACTAGCCGAATGAATGATATAGAGAATTTATCCCAGGTCTATAGCTTGTCACACAATTAGATTCATTACACTCTGTGATCACCTACGAGTCTCAGTGATGGTCCTAGCACTAATAGCATAATGTATATACGTATGTGAAGATCTGTTAAAAAGATAAATACAAATAGACTGTAATGCAGCAGTGATGAATTATAAGGATTTATCACAATAATTTTCCTTAGTCAATTCAGCCATCCAATCTAGGGGTGAACTATTTCCCATTCCCTATAGCCTTATCGGCTATTGCTTCTAGTGAACATAAGTCCAGCACTCTCAACTAGTCTATTGATTATGGATATAAATAATCACAACGACCACAAAGCAGATGCATTATAAGCTTTTATATTCTGGCATGGCCTCATTTTTAATTATGATCAGTTCAGCATGCAAGTATATATAGTTGCAGCTAAATTTTAACAGCCTAGATTGACTCATCCAATGGGGCCAAAGAAACACAGCTCATATGCAAAGGCAAGAATTTAATAGTAGTGAAATGAAATCTTAGTAGTCTAATTATGTATATATATGTATATAATTTGCTTGGATCCAATTATCACAGATAAGAAGGAAAATAAAAAAGCTATTACAGAAAAAAAACTCAATAACAATAAAGTTAAAATCATTGTACACAAGCTTCCTAGTGTCTACTCATTTTCTCTGTCATGCTCACTCTCCCAATATTTTTTTGTGCACTTAGGTCGACACTTGAGTCTTCAAGATGTGATGAGTTTTAATGGATCATCAGCACACTGAGTCCTTCTCAGAGAGGAGTGCAATGATGATGGTGAGGTCTTCCTCCTTACTCTACAATTTGTCTGGGACTATTTTAATGTATTTTCTAACATACTCTGTCTCTTGCTCGGTCTGGAGTGGTTTGCAATTCCACCTAATATGCACATATATTATGCATGGTGTGTTTCTGTATATTTTGGATACTTGTACTTTGTTCTCTTTGTTACCCCTAAAATCATTGTTAACAAGATCCCCAAGCTGGATTCCTTTAGAGAACAGTAATTGACAACTAGTGAGTGGTTCACAGCTCTGAGGCCTCTGTTATTATCCCATGCCCCTGCCTTGAAGGCCTTTGCTGTCACTCTCTAAGTTGCAATTTTATCCTAGCATCATAGGGAGTTCATGTTACAGAGAATAACTGGGTTTTATTACCACTAGTTTAAAATCTATGACTAAATTATCACGTTTGTAATGCAACAGTAAAAAACTAAACAAAAACTAAAAGAAATAGTGTAACATTCATCTGTTCATTGTGGAAGTAGCTGTTGCAACTGAACAGGCTAAAGCAAAGCTCCAGACAAGCCCAGGCCAGCCCACGTTCAGACAAAGCAAGCCTAACAAGTCCTAATCTTGAAGCCTCGACGAGTTAGCACAAAGTTTTTTACTACAATAGCAATTCTGCCTTTGCTAGTCCAGTAGGCTATAATACATTGCCTCTATAGACCTTACAGAGTTTGTTACCAATTCTACTTATCAGGAAAAATGTACATTATCTCAAACATCTGTAACTAATGGGTGTAATCATTAACAAATCCCAGTGTTCTGTGCAGGCATTAGTTGAAATTTTAAGTGACACGAAGTTCAGCAACACCTTGTGTCACCACTGCTTATATAGCAGAAGCATTAAATTTGCAATTTGACATAACACATGATAAAGACCAACAGAGCTACAAAAATACTGCTCATCTAGATGTAAATCACCTCTCCAAAACCCTTGTTAAAGAAGACATTCTTGTTCAGATTGCCTGATCATTGTGTCCATCTGATTTTTTACAGGACAGTAATAAATGTTTTGGAAAAAAGTAATCCAGAATTACGTCATGTTACTATGGTGAAATCTCTAAATTGATTTTCTCTTTAGACAATTTTCATGTTCAGACTCTCTCACTTCTCAAAAAACTAATTATTTTGGATTCATTTAATTGTAAGATGTGTCTTCTTTTGGTTTAGTAAAAATAAATATCCTTTCTATTGATGTCAGAAGCACACTGCAACTTTGGCTGCTACAAATCCTGTCACATGTGCACCATTAAAAAAAAATAACCCAGAAATAGGGTAGTGTAACTTAGAATTTAACAAGGTAATTTTGTTATCATAAGGGATTCTATTTTTTATTTTGCATCCAGTGATCTTTGTGATGTCTTCCTTATATTTTGTTTTGAGTATAGAATCATTTGATGCAGTTCCTTCAAAATTTTCAGAACTTTATGCTAGAATTTGGGCTCTCTAAGATATATGGAGACAATTGAGAGAGTTTTAGTGGGACTGAAAAATAAATCAAGCTGAGGGGAGACTAAAGACTAGAGTAGTTTACTGGAGTATATTTATATCACAAAATTTTAAGCATTTAACTTAGGTGTCTAAATTAGGATGCTGGACTCCCTACACACCCTATTATAGGACAATGGCAAGTGTCAGACCATTAGCCTGTGATTCAGAACACCTGTGTGGGCTCTGAGTAACCCTATGAATTTAACTTTTCTTCCTACACCTCCGGTCACAAAAAAACCCAGAAACATTAAACTGTCATTAAACTGAGATTTTGAAAGACATAGGCCTTAGCCTTTCGTTGTGACTCCCAAACATTAGGTAGCAATTTCCAATGTTTCTATTCTGCCATCTCAAGGTTAAAGAAGCAGAATATAGGATGGTATAGGGCAACTTCCATTTTCCCTGGTTGTTAAGCTGTGCATCCCTGCTTAGGCTGTTCTATTTTTGGTCCTACTTTGTTCACCTTGTGTGTTCTATACACAATGTACAGAGCATGAGTAACAACTATGTGATTCTGAAGTTCAATGAAGGAGCCAGGTACCAAAGATTACCTAAACACATTATGCATTTACCCTTTTATTTTTCCATGTTCTGATGAAAAAATTCTCGTTATACTTCAGTATAGTCCTTCTCATTGGCCTTGCTGGACATTATTATTTCACAGCTTCTTTTGAAACAAAACTGCTTCCTATAAAATGCTAGCCATCCTTGGTTTATTGTCTTCCTTAAAAAGCTACATGTTATTACAAGTAAGAACAGATAATAACATTTTCAGTTAAAGAAAAGGCAAAAAACCCCACTAGTATTATCAAGATTTGGTTTGGTTTTATATACAGTATTTTAAAAGACTCTGAACAGTAGAGTTGATTGGAAAAAATTACTATTTTCTATGAAAAATTTGTGAAAAAAAGACTGTAATTTTTTTAAAGCGTAATTTCTCCTCAAAGAAATATTTGGGAAAGAAAAATCAATTTTTTGTCTTTCACAATTAAATTTGCTGGAAGTGGTGTAAGAGTTTTAAGTTTCACTTTTTCTTCAAAGTCAGATGAAAGAGGATGAAAAAATAGAAAATTAATATATAGGTAATATATATTAATATACAGTTATATTACTATATATACATATATTAAATATATTATTACAATTCTCTCAAATACTATTGCTTAGAGTAATAGTGTGCATTTTTTTGTTTTAATCATTACTACAGTATCAATAATACTGTCAATGAATATATCCTTTGCAAATCTCCTAAATAATTAAAAAATTGAATAGTATCCACTCCCTTTTATTTTAATAAGAATTTTTGAAATTTAACCAAAGCAGTAGATTAGATTTATATGACCAATAAAACTAGCAAATACTTTAAAAATACTTTGAAATAACTCATTGTATATTCTATTACCTGTAAAAAAATAAAGGAAAATTAATTAAGTAAATTCCCACATATCATGCTTTGAGGCTTGTTTACCTATCTAGAGGTGCATGAATGATGAGACTGTTGCCAGGACAGTGTAAATATCTTCTCTTCATTTGGAAGCAGGTCAGAATTTCTAACGAGCACACTAATTATAAATAGGCTCAGAAATAAATCTTAACATGCCAAAAAAACCAAATCAAAACAAAGATCCGAAAATTGAGGTTTTAATGGCGTTAGTGAATTTATTTATTTTGAAATTGATAGGGCAGTTAACCAAAGTAATGATTACAAATGATTGAGGTAGCAAAAAATTTCACTCCTTAAAAGCCCCCAAAACAACCCAAAACAAATCAGTGTTGCCTGTTTGGTGAATTTGGAGAGAGTAAGAGGGGAGAGAGAGAAAAAAGCACATCTTTTGGGGGTGTGGGAGGGAGAGCAGGAAAAGAGAGAAAAAGTGCTGGAATTAAAGAACTGAGTAAAGAAGAGGTAGGAAGGGATAAGTGTACAATGAGTCCTAGTTATGCAATGTTTGCACCAAACATGTTTTATTCAAAGGCAAATGATAGCTGCAGCAGCAAAGTAATAACAAAAACCTCCCTAGGAGCTGAGGGGAGTATTAGCAAATGTAGTTGTTGATGCCTTTGAAGCCTTTAGCTAGGAAACAAGGATATCACAGAATGAGTCAACAACATACATAGGAGCTGAAATGAATAAAAAAGAGCATTAAGCCCAGCCTATTTTATTACTTTTAACTGGAATTTATATGAACATAAAGTAGAAACCAGTGTAAAGATCATCATCTCTTTAAAGAATATTATCTATTGAATTTAGATTATGCATTTGAAACTGAAATTTTCATTCTCTTAGGAAATACCATTGTTTTCAATAAACAATAAAACATCTTCAAAAATAAATCTAACCCCTGTTCTACTATGTTCTCTAGTCTTTCTGGGAAATGTTGTAAAATATATTATGAATCTGGCAAATGAAAATAATTAGAAGCAACAGAAAACCAAAAAGTACACTTTCACTCCTGAATAACTTAAGTACTTACTTGATGGAAGTAAATTGTATCAAATATATCCCTTGTTCTGTTATATTCATTACCCTTCTCCTTCCACAAAATAGAGAGAGAGAGAAAAAAAAAAAAAAAGAAAATATTTTCTTAAGTATTCAAGAAGCTGGGATGAAAGATCGTTTAAGCAAATGAAAAATGCTGCTATACCACCTTTTTCGCCAGTCAACATCCTACCAGTCACCACGTATCATGCCTCACATTTTAACAGTTGAATATTAATGTACTGATGAAAGGATTCCTTTTTTGAGATCAATGGAAATGGCTAAGATTTAAAGCCTAAAGTTAGCCACTAACTACTCTTCTGCCTGATATGAGCTATATAAGATGCTATAACTTGCACAATAGGAAAAACATTTGGTTGATACTATACACATAATTAAAACATCCAGTGTTTGTGAAATTCTGTGAGAGCATAATCATTCAACATTTAGGTATATTAACATTGCTGGTCAGATTTCTGTCATAAACATATCTCTTGGAGTTTTTCAGAAATTTTGTGATCCACCTCACTTCTGAATAATGTTGTGGGCAAGCTCTTCTGAAAATACTTTTTTTTTAATCTACCATTGTGGAGTGGACATGTATTTTTTTTTAATGATTTGTCAGAGAAAGTAAAATGTTTGTGGGAATTTGACAAACTGAATAGAAAAATATGAGATCAAAAATGTTCTTTGAACAACAAACCATGCACACTCCAAACTACATGAAGCTCTTTAATCAATAAAAAATTAATCTAGAAATTAATTTCTATGGAAGAACTTTTGAAATAGAGGTTTTAAACTTTTTTTTCTCTTTTCTTTTTTTTTTTTTTTTTTGTCTTTTTTGGTTTTAATAGTAACATCAAATTTACTTTCAACTATAAGCCAGATTTTGTATTTTAATCTAGGCACTCAGAAGTATTATAACATTTCATTGTTTAAAAATACTGTTATAGACCTCGTCTGACTTCTTGGATGTGATTCAGATAGATAAACTATTTGTTGTAGGTTGTTTCTGAATTCTTTGATTGTTTTCATTTGTTTATTTACAATACATTATCCTTTACGTTCTTTAGGTACAGAACTAAGCCAAATCAATGATCTTTTGACTCAGTCATTTTTCATTCTGTGGATAGAGAAGTGAAGTTAATATTATTGTTTTCTCTTAATTATGTTTTAGTTTCTTCTTAAATAGAAGTAACCCATAACTTCTGTGGTTTTTAGACATACAGCTTTGTGTATCCATGTAAACCTAACTGTTGCCACTCCCACAAAGGCCTCAAAGAAAGCTGCTCTACAGTTAATAACAGTATTTCTAAGAATTCTTTTGCTTTTTTAAAAATTTAGTTATTTTAAAACAAAAACTCTTTTGTCAGATTATGATTAACAATCAGAAGGAAAAACAGATGTTTGCTACTGAAACATTTTTAACCTCTATTATAAAGCATATATATTTATAAAAAAATGATAAATACCAACATTTCTATCTGAAGAAAATTATAATCATGCATGCATAATACTGAAAACAGTTCAATAAAAAAGATATGGAAGAGAACAGAAGTAATCTAATATAAAAAAACCCCACAGTATAAGAAGGGTGATATCTGAATATCTGTTTTGTTTTGTATTTTTTGTTTTTCTTTTATGAAAAATCTAAACTTCCATTAACTTCAGGTAAGTGGGCTTTGTTTGGTTTTTTTTGTTTTTAAATCAAAATTGGACCTCCATGACCCCAAAACATCTGGATTATTGGTCATGGTTTCTGTTTAGATTTGATTAATGAACGTTGAATATAACAGAACCAAAACTGATTCCTACCTCCTAAATCTGTTCTTGCTACAAATTTCTGAAATTTCATTTAAACTGAAAATGTAAGGAAATAAAAATTACACTGCAAAAAATGGAAAATAAATATCAAAAGTGTATAAGATATGAATCCAAGAGGAAGATGCAGACAGCCTGAAGAAAGGTAGATTGAAATCTCGCTAAGAACTAAATGTTTAACACAAATATCTATCTATTTTTTATATGTTTGCATAATTCTTTTATTTAGTGACATATGCAGATTTATTGGGAAATTTGTCCTTACACAAAGGGATTATCATGGATTTCATTTCAACAATATTGCAAGCACTTTGGTGCCTCATAATGATGATTTACATTAATATTCTCCCCTGGAGGATTTTGAAGATTAAAGTTGATATCCTCCTCTTCTATTAATTATTAAATCACATAAACAAACTTGATTTCAAATAAATAACTCTTCCCTTATAGTCCTCCACAGTAAAATGCAGAGCTGCACTTGTCATTGCAAATTAACTTCTTTAAATATGTTTTTTTTATGAAAACAAATATCCCTGAGATTAAATATGACTGGTAATTGGTTCATTAGGGTGATGCTTAACAGAACAAAGTATTTAAAAATGTATACTCCCTACTGAAAAGATTAAAAATATTGCACATTTAACATTAACCAAATTTTATTGCGTAATTCATGAACTTTTTTCTCATGAATGTTCAGTCATTAAAAATCATTATTATTAAAGAAAGAATACTTTAACAGAATGCAATACTTCAGAAAGCATATTCAAACCCACATGTCTCTGCTTTTTTGGAAGCATTTGGAAGTATGGATCAGGAAGAGTTCCTGATCATCCTAAGTGGCAGACACCATGTCAAGAGTTTTAAGGTGCATAACAGATGAAAAAGAGCTATTTCTGATAGCAATTATCATCAAGTGAAGTTTGAAAGCAGAACTATGCTTTATCTTACTGTGTATTCTTATCTTTGTTAACAAAGTCGCTTGTAGAAAAGGATCTATAGTGCAAGTTTGTTCATACTGAAATAGTATTATATAGTGCCTAACTGAACTGTTCCAGGCTGGCTCAAGATTCACTCTTTCCTCAATCAACAAAGGCAGTCTGCAAATTAAAAGATAAGTTTTGCTTTCCTCTAACTTTTAGATGGCTTATATTCTATCAGAAATTGATTTTTGGTACATGATTTACACAATCTTGTCAATTTTGTACATACTTAGGACTTAAAGAGGTGTTTCCAACTGCACAATGCATTTTCACACATCAGTGACAATTATGGTGTACCTTGAAACAAATGAGCACAGATCTGTGATGACTGAAAGAATAATGGGGGAAAAAATTACCATAGTTATTACAGTTGCAGTTTAAAAAAAAGTTTTCTTTTTGGTTAAGGTCCCTAACATGAATGTCCTGTTTTATAGTACAACATCTCAACCATGATCAGCATTCATCATTGATCTTCCTTTCCCAGGCTGAAGGGTTGCTAGCGACAGAAGATACAAAACATTGCATAACTGGACAACAGCTGTACCAGCATAAAAGCTGAGGATGGCTATATGAGGACATAACAGTCTTGCTTTCAAATCCATCCTCTCCTTCTTGCTAGAAACCAGCTCCAAACACACATATTGTTTAAATCACATTTTAGAAAGTTTTCACAAGCACCTCCTTCTCTCAGTTTCCTAAAAAAAAAAATTAGTTTTTTTTAATCTTATAAAGTAATGAGACTATGATCAATCTCATAATTTATTTCCTTCATCCTATTAAACTAGTGTCAACCATTTTCTTTTAAACAGACTAATTTTGCAGACAGAAACCTAATAGATATGACTAATAAAATCAAATCCTGCTAAAGTTTGAAATTTACCAGTTGACTTAACACTAAACATAAAGGATTAACAGAATATTCTTGATTCACTAGAGAACAACTTGGCCAGCCTGCTTAGAAGTCAACAAACGTCAGGTTGAGGAAGTTGGCTGTATTTTATACATCAGTCCAGAATCTGCTGTGCTTTCAATAGGTGGCAGAGGTTCTGTGTATGGAGGATGAAAATGACCAAATAGTAGAATCAAACAGGAAGAAAAGATTTGCAAGCTGGTCAAGGACTGTAGCTTCTAGTTGTACACACATATAATGTCTGTTGAACAAGAAAAAGTCTTATGGTGTGTTTTTGGAGGCTTGCTGATAATTTGCATAGGACTGTTTCAGTTCTGAGGTCAACAGTAGTCAGCAATGTAAAACTTATGAGAAAAAGCATCACACAAGTTTATGTTGATTGAAACTGCAGGAAAATTCTGTATGTTCAAGAAACTGTGACAATTCTTATTTTCCCTTTTCCATTTTTCATACATATTTTCAATACCAGATTCATGTGACAGATTCAAGTGCTAAAGTCCTGCATGAAATAATATTCTGATGCTCAGTTAGAAATATAGAGAAAAAATATTCACACAAGATTTGATTTTAAACCCAGGAGACACAACATAAAGTTCAAATAAACATTTAGGCTGCTGAGTTTACTAATCATTAGTGGCAAGAGAAGAAAATTAATGATTAGGTAGTAGCAGTGATAGGTAAATGAAAGTACTGGGTTTGGCAAGGTCAGAGGAGTTGAGCTTAAAGGAGAACAGGATCTCTTGAAAGGTCCTTGATTATTATTTTTTCCACCTTAGTTCGCTGCATATTTCTGAGGTGAGCTTAAATTCATGCACACTTTGGTTTCATTCTCTCTATATACAGGAGTTAATTAATGTTGATTGTTATCTTTTACTTTGCATTTCAATGGAAATGTGATTTAGAATATATGTGATGCACTAAGTTCTGTACACATGTTGAGAAGCTGTGTCACTTCCACTGAAAACCCTGCTTCTTTGGAAAGAAGCTCTTTCACACTTTGGTTCTTCTGCTAGTCTTTCTTTATTCTGGTCTGCTAATAGCATAGTTGTTACCTTACTTTGATGTTTTATTTGCTAATCAGGCTTTTAAGTTTTAAGATTAAACTTCTCTGCCAGATATTTCCTTGTCCTCACAGTACTTAGAGTTTCTCAAACATGAGTTATCTTTTTTTTAGTAGTGCATTAATAGTTCCCATGCCAGCTGTGCCAGTTGTCTTTCTGTTCTGATATTGACAGTTAGTATTAATATGCAAAACCATATTTGAACTGAAAGTTGTAGATGGAAGTCAGGGTCATGTGTTAATATTTTTTTATTTCTCATATTATAGGACAGTTGCTGTGATGAAAAAAAGATTTTTTAAAAAGTTTCCCCCATGCAATATCCCTCATGCTCTACTGGGCCATTATGTCTACCCCTCTCCCTCTTATTAGTTAGAAACCATATTCACCTCAGCTAAAAAAGGAGTTCTATTTTTTTCCAATCTACAGATAGTATTTCTAGGCAAAATAAGTAATGATAGATGTCCTGCAGTTGCCAAATATTTAATTTTAAACCCTTCTATTACTTGGGGACTAATGTAGCAGATCATGACATCACAGAAACAAAAGCTGTTTTGCAGCTTTTTCAGATAATTCCCTTAGCAGACTGCTCCTTCCTGAGGTGTGCGTAAGGAAATTGTAAAGCTTATTTCCAACTTTTTAATTGCATAAAATTTCTATGATCATTCCTGAAAGTTTGTAGCCACTAACGGGATCATTCAAGATTAAATTTTCACTCTCAATTAATTTGTCTTTTTGAAAGCCAATTTGTTTTTATGGAATAAGAAGAGATGCAGCATGATACTTATTTCATCTAGTAGATAAGATATTTCATCTCTTTATTTTGTGACCCAAATTGTTTTAAACTTAATCCAAATATAATTTCTGAGATAAACACTCAGGAAATAAAATAAACCCAAGTTCAGACAGTTGGGTTTATTTGTACATTTGGCCAGCATATTATCATATTTCTCAAAGGCAAAGCTAATAAATGGAAGAGCAGGTGGCTCTTCAGATGTGCTATTATTTTAGAGTGACTGGGTGCCACTTCTCTAATCGGCAAAGGTAATAAATAATGTGTTGCATGCATTAATCCAATAAACATGTTTTAAAAGTATTATCAACTTACATAAGCATAAAGAAAAAGCTTAATCATGAACATTGCTTAGAACAGAGGAGAAAAAAGTCTTAGGCGTTACAATGCATTAACAAATTAAAAGATTTAGGGGACTAGTCATTAGGTGTCTCTGTTTACCATCTAGGCAGATGAGACATGCATCAGCAATATTAACATTTTCTAACTGGGAGAAATCAGTCAATGGTGAGAGGAAAGGCTGTATCATTTTGACTTGTAGGATTAATGTCATCTAATTTTTAGATCACAAAAAGTTAAATGTGTAAGTCTAACATAGTTATCCTAGGTTCTCTCTGTATTTAATAATATCTGAGAGAGATGAGTTGAAATCCTCTCTGAAAAATACCTGTATTTCTTCATTTGCAATACAGACAGTGAGCATAGGCAATGTTAGTCTCAAGCATAAATCTTCTAGGCACTTAAGTTAGGGCAGATGAATTCCACCCTTGCTGTTTTAATTCCTCAGTTATAAAACAAGATAATCATCGAGATCTGGAGAATCAGGATTATCAAAGGAAACAGAAGAATATGGACTATTGAGTTCCAGATTCTGTCATGAACATAAGACAATGTCAAGTTTAGTGAGAATCAAGTATTTCAACCTTAAAATCTGTTAGATCTATATTGATTTAGTAGTGTGACCATACTGCGTCTGTAAGAAACCTTAGGAGTTAAGTTAGCGTCTTGATAGATATTGTCTGTCTTTCTATTTCTGTTCACCATTACTATAAGAAGTGGAATTCATCTCACTCAACTTCAGCATCTCATAGCTAACCTTGGTTGTCGTTTGTATTTCTTTGTAGTCAATGCAGAGATAAGATTCTCTCTGAAGGTAAGTCATTCCACCGGGTGGATCAGCCTTTCTCACTCACTGTTGAATTAGTTGTCAGAGAAGCTTGAGAATTATAAAAAAATCACAGGAGAGAGACAGCTCTATTAGCTAGCTCTGAGTGGCTCCGTATATAATTCAGATTGTGTTGGATCCCATTCTGAGATGTTTAATTTTACATCTGGATCATATATGAATTATATATTTGCAACTGTAGGTTTTCAATTCTGTCTGGGGAGCAGTCAGCTAAAGCTGGGCATTACAAGGTCATTTTTTTAAAACACTTCAGTTACTAGATTTTGTTGGAGACTCATGATGTTAAGGAAAATTAATCTCATATGCACAGAGACTGTTTCTAAAATATCCTGAAATTGTTGTATCTCATACTTCATGCTTGATGTGTGATGTGAGAGATATTTTATATGCTTAATATGAGATGAACTGCATAAGTAATCTATGGCTTTGTCAAGAGTGAGCTATGTGACCATATTCAACTTGCATGAATAAAGCTTTATATAACACTACAACAAAATGTACCTAATTTGTATTACTAGCCTACTAGAAACTATATTGATATTGCTGTTATTGTAAATCCCTTACCAACTGCTTAGTGTTATGAAACCTTAATATTAATACAGAAGCTCTTTAGGCCTGTGTACTGCCACATGTCTTGCAAGATGCATTATGTATCAGGTAAACTTCTTTTCTTTTTGAGAAATGCTGACCAAGAACGTCAACATCAACAGCTTTTCAGCCCCTTAAGCAGCACTCTTGCCAATCAAGACTATCAGCTGGTATGTAGCATGCAATTTTCTTCCATGTTCCTCAAGAGACTCCTCTATTGTTGCAATCTCTTCAAAACAGTTGCTAACAGTTAGACAATTGGTATCTTGCAATTGCTGTGTAGGGTATGAATTGATTACTGTTTCAGGATTTGCTTGCATTCTTCTTTTTTTTTAATCCACTCAGTTGTTGTTTCTTGGTTTATGTTAGTTGCAGACTGTTTTCAGGTCTTTTTGTTCTCTGTCTGCATGACACCAAATACTGTGAGGATCCAGAGGGAGGATTTTTCTTTGGTTTGGCTTTTGAAGAGGTGGCACATGAAAGAAAAAAAAATGAATAACAAACTCAACAAGTGGGTTTATGGACAGATGGACTAGATCTACCATATAGAAAACTGGTGACTTCATTTTATCCTGGTTTGAGTTCTAATAGCACTATCAGCTTAGTGAAGATAAAAAGCTTTATTTTGATAATTTTATGATGAAAAATCATATAATTTTATTATCTACTTTTTTCTTTAAAATGGTGATTTATCTCAGAAATATCTTCTATTCATCAGCCTCTGAGTCTCTGTCTTCAATTCTTTCTTTAGAACTTTCAGTATTTCTTTCCTCTGTTTAAAACTGTGATGCTGGGTATTCTGTCTGCTACGTATTAATCATAGGCACAGTGTGCGTATCTCATTACTGTTTTTTCCAATGGAAAATATAAATAGCATGAAGTTCTTTTACTGGATCTGAAATATTTCCATGGCATTTAGAAGTTGTGTGTTTGATAAATGCATGCAAGCTTTCATTACCTAGTAAGGGAAGAGAAAAGGAGCCACAAGCTAGATGATACATGATGTGTGAATTGAGAGTCCTTATAAGATGATCATCCTACAGAGTAATTAGGAAAGAATAAACAAGGTGAATGATGAATGATATCAGAACGATCTACTCAGTCATGAGGAAAGAATAATTCTTATCTGTCTTTATTCACTGATGCTGAAGAGCTGCCACATTAAAATTTAGCATTGCATTATTTTAATTTGAAGTAAATCTATGCTGCCATTCAATGCAGTGGTCTTCACCTCTGGCCTCCTCTCTTATCTCCTGCTGTGTGGGGGTGGAGAAGATAGTTTTTTAGCACATAAATTTCCAGTTTCCATTCACTACATGACTGAACAAAAAATAGTGAACATCAAAGGATACTGCAAGAACAAATAGTAGAGGAGAGGGTTGTCTTGCCCTTTATGAAATCAGCAAAGACTTGCTGAATTAAAGTGTATTTGGTGTAGGTGCCAAAGCTTTGGTAGCAGGGGGTTGCAAGGGTGGCCTCTGTGACGAGAGGCCGGGGCTGCCTCGTGCTGGACACAGACAGTTCCAGCCAGCTCTGATGGACCTACCACAGGACATAGCTGAGCCCCTCAGCCAAGATGGTGGCACCTCAGGGAAAACATATTTAAGAAAGGGTAAAAATGCTAGAGAGAGAGAGGAGGGTGGGACAAAAAGAGTGAGAAAGAGCAGATGGAAGACCAAGGCCTGAAGAGGAGGGGGAGGAGCAGAAGGAGGAGGAGCTCCATGGTGGAGCAGATATTCCCTGCTGCCTGTGGAGAGCCCAGCCAACCTTGGAGAAAAGTGTGAGGAAGGAGCAACAGAGAGGAGTTGTTATGAACTGACCACAATCCCCATTTCCCATCCTCCCCTACATCGCTCTGGAGGGGAGGAGGTAGAGGAGTTGGGGTTGAAGGTGTGAAGTTGAGCCAGTGAATAGGGGGAGGAAAGGTGCTGTTTTAATGTTTAACTTTTTGATTCTTGCTACCCAAGTCTTGCTCAATTGGCAATAAATTAATTTTCCCTATGTTGAGTCTGTTTTGCCCATGATGGTGACTGGTAAGTGATCTCCCTGACTTTATCTTAAGCCATGAACTTCCTTGTTCCTCTTTTTTTCCTGTTTTCTCCCTGTTCCCACTGAGGAGGGGGAGGGAGTGAGCCACTGTGTGGGAGTCAGATTGTTTACAAAGACTAAACCACCACATAAACTATATTATAACCACAAGTTTAGATAAAACATAGATTTAATGAGTCAACTTTTTCAAAGGGCTTCTTTTTCAAATACTTCTTCTTTATAGCATTTTGTTGTGTATCTTTCATAGAATCATAGGATCATAGAATCATAGAATGATTTGAGTTGGAAGGGACCTTAAAGATCATCTGGTTCCAACCCCGCTGCTATGGGCAAGGACACCTTCCACTAGACGAGGTTGCTCAAAGCCCCATCCAACGTGGCCTTGAACACTTCCAGGGATGGGGCATCCACAACTTCTCTGGGCAACTTGTTCCAGTGCCTCACCACCCTCGTAGTGAAGAATTTCTTCCTTATATCTAATCTAAATCTACCCTCTTTCAGTTTAAAACCATTACCCCTTGTCCTATCACTATGTGTCCTTGTAAAAAGTCTGTCTCCAGCTTTCTTGTAGGCCCCCTTCAGGTCCTGGAAGGCTCCTATAGGATCTCCCTAGAGTCTTCTCTTCTCCAGGCTGAACAACCTCAGCTCTTTCAGCCTGTCTTCATAGGAGAGGTGCTACAGCCCTCTGATTGTCTTCATGGCCCTCCTCTGGGCTTGCTCCAACAGGTCCATGTCCTTCTTATGTTGGGGGCCCCAGAGCTGAATGCAGTACTTCAGGTGGGGTCTCACGAGAGCAGAGTAGGGGGGGAGAATCACCTCCCTTGACCTGCTGGCCATGCTTCTTTTGATGCAGCCCAGGATGACATTTGCTTTCTGGGCTGCAAGCACACATTGCTGGGTAATGTTGAGCTTTTCATCAGCCAACACCCCCAAGTCCTTCTCCTCAGGGCTGCTCTCAATCCATTCTCCACCTAGCCTGTATTTCTGCTTGAGATTGTCCCAACCCATAAGCAGGACCTTGCACTTGGCCTCACTGAGCTTCATGAGGTTCGCATGGACCCACCTCTCAAGCCTGTCAAGGCTTTCTTGTGTTTTTGTCAGTCTTTCTGTATTTGAATACTTTTACAGATTTTGATTTGTAGAATAGTCCGTTAAAGTTTAACTAGTATGATTGTGGAAGCTTAAAATTTTGATTAAAAAAGGGAGTCAAGATTTAAAAAAGAAAATAAGATTTATGTTGTCTGTCCTTCAGTAGAAAAGGATTGTATTGCAAATTTCTAAGCAATAGATTGTCTTGTAGATTACAGTGTTACAAATCTAGAAAAGCTGTACTGAAATTAATGTAATGTCTCCATTTTACACTAGGAAAACTTCTATTAATTTCAATTGTGGGTACAGGGAAAAAAAAATCTCAAAATTTTACTTTCCATGTGCAAAATGTGTTTTTAAATAGTTTGCATAAACTATTTGCAGGGTTATATGTCCCTTTGTTATTTTATAGATATATAGAAATAATTAAATTCAGAACACAGGAATGTATCTTTTACATGCATACTGGTTGTGGAGGAGACTGCATGGCTTTCCATTGGTGAGGAAATCTGACAGAAATAAATATGTAAACTGTAGCTTTAAGAAGATGAATACAGAAAGGAAAGCAACTATTGAGCTGTGCTCATTGAAACTAAAACCACTAATGCATAGACTGCCAGAAACAGATAATAACTGGATTAAATCCTGGTAAGAAAAGCCACATGAGGTCACCAGGGTCAGCACAAGCTGCAGCAGGCTGGGTTTCAGCACATTCCTCCAGACACCCCAGAGGAGACCCATCCCTGGGTCAGACCACAGGCCAGAGAGAGAAAGAAGATGACCCTGCCTTTGCTGTGCACCCACAGCAAAGAAGCTGTGTGTCTACACTATGGTCGGCACTAGAAAGGGAGCAGACCCCAGAGTGTGGCAGGTACCCACTACCATCAGCATGAGTAACCTCTCAGAGCGACCCTGACGTTCCTCATGCTGCCACACTGGGTCTTTGGTGGCTAGAAAGGCGACGGCATTGTAGTTAATATGTCAAAGTGCAAAAATGCCAGCATCCTTTGTGTCTGTATGACCATGTGTGCTGCCATTGCAAGTGTTAGGTTATGTTTTATGTGTGTATAATTGCAGTTTTAGTAATAAGGTTAACACAATAGTCCAATTATTATTGTTACGTAATGAAGGATAGTATAATGTATTGTTCGTTATCTATTGTTATTGATTGTTATCGATTCAACTGCCTATCTCTCAGAGCAAACCAGTCTTTAAATTCCAGAGCAGAAGCCCCTTGGATATCTGCCAATTCACTAGGCCCTGCCCAGTTGAAACCCCTGAGTGCTATGGAAGGAGATAAAGTCCCTGTAGTGCACATAAGGAACTGTCTGGGACAGACAGTTTGGGTCATTCCTTCCATGCAAAAAGGGAAACCCATTTGTCGGACTGCTGAAGGACCTGGGTGTACTTGGCGGGTAATGTGTAAGGATGGGGAAGTCCAATGTGTACCCCAAGGAGATTTAATCTTATGTGAAAATAACCCGTGATTTCACTTGTATGATGCCGTTGCTGTATGATGTCAGTGTTATATGATGCTGTATGACATCACTGCCGAGGCTGCTATATGTCAAAGGTATTACAGCAGGAGTCACCCAAACCAATGAAGAATTAATCTTGTAAGGAAGTGCAAGTGCAGTGGTGACGCAACCTGAGCTGACTTTGGTGTGCAACAATCCAACACAGCACACTAACTCTCCTGTCCTTATTGACCACCATAACAGATAGAGCCCAAAGGCATGGACTAAATTAAGTCAATGGACATTTTGTGGACATTTCATGGACATTTTATAGGGGTGGTCCATAGATTAATGGAATGATGTCTGTGTATATATCAAAGGATGGGAAGGGGGGAAGTGGCTAATGAGGATGTATTGGATAGCATGGGACCAGAGTGTGATGTAAATGATATGGAATAAGAGGTGGACATTGTACAGGTTTTAGCTGGGATTGAGTTAGTTTTCTTCACAGTAGCTTGTACAGTGCTATGTTTTGGATTTGTGATGAAAACAGTGTTGATAATACACCCATGTTTTAGCCATTGCTGAACAGTGTTTACACAGCATCAAGGCCTTTTCTACTTCTCATGCTTACTCACGGGCTAGTAGGCTTGGGGCGCACAAGAAGTTGGGAGGGGACACAGCTGGGACAGCTGACCCCAACTGACCAAAGGGATATCCCATACCATATGACATTGTGCTCAGCAATAAAAGCTGGGGGCAGAAGAAGGAAGGGGGGGAGGGGGGGGAGGGCCACGCATTTGGAGTTATGGCATTTGTCTTCCCGTGTAACTGCTACATGTGAGGGAGCCCTGTTTTCCTGAAAATGGCTAAACATCTGCCTGCCAATGGGAAGAAGGGAATTAATTCCTTATTTTGCTTTGCTTGAGAGTGCAGCTTTTGCTTTACCTGTTAAACTGTCTTTATCTCAACCCACGAGTTTTCTCACTTTTACTTTTCCAATTCTCTCACCCACCCCACTGCAGGGGAGTGAGTGAGCAGCTGTGTTGGACTTAGGTGCCTACCAGGTTTAAACCACACCACCACATTATGGCAGAGGAATCCCAGCCTCAACAATTTTAATAAAAATGTAGTCTGTGTTGAAACTGACTTTCACATAGACTCCAAAACAAGAGAAATATGCAGTTGTGTTACTTTAAAAGCTGCTTAGGCAGCTCCATAACTTAAAACCATGCCTTCCTCCAGGACAAGAGCTGAGTTGAAATCTGCTGGCTTGCCCCAACACCAGCTTGCAATTCAATGCACCAGCTCCTGTTTATGAATTATTGGCTCCATCCTCTAGCTGCTTGCTCAGTGGGCAGCTCAAATCAATACCATATATTTGGATGCATGTTCTTGCTCATGAGCAGAGCAAAAGGGGATTTATATCTGTCTTTATTGTCAGTTTATGTATAGTCCAACAAGCAATCCAGTTCCTCATATTTACTAAAATGAATTTACAAAAACTGAAAAATAGATTTCATACAGCTTTACCGTGAAATAAATAAGTAAATAAATAAATAAAAATTTGCAGTTGGGAAAAACCTGGAAGCTTTTTTTTTTTTTTTTTTTTTTTGATATCCCAAAGAGTAGTTGAGGAATAAAAATATTTCAAGTCTATTTTAGAAGTAATTCTGATAGTCGAATTAAAAAAAACCAAACAAATCCTTTGTGTTATAATGGAAGTTCCATTACACTCTTAAGTGTATCTCTGGTTAACCTAAAGTCACAATGCACATATTCGGTACGAATAGAGCTTCTGGCATAATATGACATGAAGTCCAATATCATAGATAGTGTCTTGTGGTCTTTTTCATTACTCAAGTGCTCTCAGGATGTTGCTGGTGGTATTTGTATTCACCAGTGCTAATAAAATTCTCTATGGTGAAATTTTTGTTGTGAAGTATGGTAATTTTCTAAGTGAAAAATAGGATGTTATTAAGCTATATATCGCTGTTAGTAATGTGACTTTTACTGCGGGTGTCTGAATGCCTCCAGTAACTATTCAATTAATCTGTCCCCAAAGGAAAGTGTGAAGTATCACTGAATTATTGCTGTCAAAACTAACAGAGGCTTTATATTACAGTGACAGTCTGTGCTATAAAAAAAAGAAATTGCATCAGGCAGAGAAAAGAAAAAAAAAAAAACAACCCCAAACAAAAAGCCCAAAAGAAAACCACAGTTCCCACAAAAGTATTTTTTCTCTGTTTTTCTGTAAAAGTTCCCTTTTGTCATTTGAATCTCAAACATTATATTGGATTTTATTAAATTTATTTTTTCTATTTTCGGATTATTTCTTTTTTTCCTTAACAACCTTTGTAGAGACCACTTACTTCACCCTAAGAGTTTTTTTAAAAAGGCAATAAAACTTTACAGGTGCTGTTTTCAAAACCACAACCAGCCTTGTTATAATTGTACTTACACTGAAGCTAATGGGATACATACTGACCAGTACCGGCAGCTGTAGAAAAACCTCCTCTATATTATGATAAATCAATAAACATTCACAAGTGCAAATTTAGTCTAAAGATACAAGCTGGGTTACACAAAGGAGTGTGAAACTACTAAAAAATTGAGTTCACTTCTGTCACAAAATCATGAAATATGAAAAAGTATATAAATTATGAAGAACTTCTGAAAAAGAGAGGTATTTACATGGCAGATTTGATTCTCTTTTTCCTGTTGTAAAGCATAAACCAATGAAACCACTACTGATAGGAATGCTCTAAGGCAAAAAAATATGTAGAGTTGAATACTTCAACATTGTTTCCAAATATATATGAAGAATAAATGCATTTAGGAGTCTGTGGAAACACGTACAGATTTCTCTTTTAAAACTTCATATTTGAAAAAAGAAGTTTTCAGATTGTGAGCCATATTAAGAGAAACTCAGGGTATGGAGTTGGGGTTTTGGTGCGTTTTTTTTACAAAAGATCAGAAAGGAAATGAATGTTTCATCAGCTCTACTTATAAGGTGTGTATTTTGTATAAATATTGTAACTCTCAATTGAATTAGACTATGGAGAATCTAATACAATAACCTGGGAACACTAAATATTATAGATTCATTTTGTGTGTATATGTATGTGTTGGCTTCTGTTTTGTTTTTTTTCCTGTTCAAGCATTCCCATGTGCCGTAAGGCTATCCCCAGCACATGCAAGACATATCCTTGCTTTCATTCTGTAAAAAGACTGTTCTGAACTGCAAAACAATCCTCACATTATTTTAGACACGTTGCACAGAGAAACAACAGAAACTAACACATATAAGAAATATTTGTATTTTTGATACAAAGGTACATAACTACAACCCAGTGCTAGATGGGTGTGCCCTTAGAAGTAAGTGGAAAGGTGCTTGTTTATCTCTGGCTTACAAGAAAATCTTTGGATGAGTAGCTCAGCCTCAGAAAACTAAATTGCTAAAGCCTAGGTTAGAGAAGATAAATTACACTTATAGAATCTTAGATATTCAGAGAGAATTCAGCAGGGTAAACAGATTAAGGATTTGTGGGCAGAAGGGAAACAAAAGGCTACCTTCAGAAAAAGGTTCACTGTAGGTAGGAAAACATCAAATGAAGAAGCAAAGTAATGAAACAGAAGATGGTGATTTGTTACAAAAGCCATGCACAAGTGATGAGATCTTAAATTCTGTAAGACTTCAGAGGACACATAAGAACAATCACTAAGTATAGAACTCCAACACAGCAAATGTAGTGGTTTTGCAGTTGTTAGCCCACCACAGTTCTTTTACTAGCTTAGCAATAAAAGGGCTAATGGCTTTTCAGGCCTTTATGCACCTGCCTGGTCTTGACTTTGTTTCAGCTTAGTTTTAGCTGCAACACCAGATTGCCCAACAATCTGACAACTGTCTTCTAATTTGCTTGTAGCTTCAGCTTAGTTTTCTGCAACTGTACCAAGGAATTGTACCACATATGGTAGAGGTTTAATAAAACTTACTAATCATTTAAACTAAATTTATGCATCAGGCAAAAAGAAGTATTAGCAACAGACTGTTTGGAAACATGAAAAAGGACACTACATGCAAGACTGAAGAGGAAAGAAACTGAACTACTGCCACTACTGACACCATACTCTTCTTGACAAAGAACTCTTGATACTGCCAACCCACCAGAGCATCCCATGGTAAGAAAATGGCCCTTGACCTTTGACTGCAGATGCTTAGAAAGGTAAGTATAGCTATGGAGAACAGGGGAAGATACTAGAAAGTCTGTATGCACAATACATTTAACTGAATTATTAATGGGAATCAGGAATAATTTAACAATTTGAATGAAAAGTGTTAATATCATTGTAATTATATTAATGATAGCTGCTGGTTGTATTTTGATTAGACTGTTAAAACATTACTTAGATATTACTTATCAATAAATTCTTTTGTCTGCATAAAAGATGTTTTCCCTTTTTGCCCATAAGAAAATTTTGAGTGTGATAAAAGTTGATTCAGGTACACACGTACAGTCTCTCATTATTTTGTACAGGTTTGTATATGTCTTGTACAGATTGAAAGTGAGTGTGATTGGTCTTTAAACTCTCTCAGAATCACAGCAGAAACAGATAAAATATTTATGTGTCTCTGAGTGCCTGGAAGAACATGCTAGATAAAAGTATATTTATGCCATCTAGTTTAGGAATCTATCTTAGGTTTTTTAAAGTTACTTCTGATGTATGGAATATGGGATTTATTCCCATGTTGCACATCTAGATACACACTCCAGTTTTGTGTACACTGGCATCTGAATGCAGAACTCCTCCTTCTCTGCATTCAGTTTTCTTTGGAAAAGAAGGCCAGGTGCATGATATGGAGGCAATTGTTATGCTCTCCAGCAGTCCTTTACTCTGGGTGATCAGATCAGACTCTGTTCCAGAGCTTTGATGCCAAGTCATGCTCAAGTAGCATCTATTTCTCTGCAGTGATTAAATCGAGAGCATATGCTCCTAACTTAGAAGTGAAAAAACATGCCTAGAGATATTTATGCTAAAAATTCTTCTGTTTTTCTATTTTGCTGATAATAATGTTATGAGAGTTGTTAGGCTAACAAAACAGAAAGGCAAATTCATGGAAAAATGTCTAAATCTATTTAAGGCAAAAGTTGCTTACAGAAAAGTGATAAAATAACTTGGAAGCAAAGTATGCTAACATTTCAGAATAGCTTGAAAGAATAAGAATTTTTAGAGGCATTCCAGGACAAAGACTAAAAAAAGAGCATGGACTAAAAAATTGTGAGGACTTTAAAAACAATTCAATTTAATGAAGCACACCAATCCAATCATTCAATATAACAATGTGTACTGACATAGCCAGGTGTGATGTATTGTATACAGAAAACTTCATAAAGATACATCATTTTCTGCAGATGTTTAAAACTCTATGTGATACTAATTAATGATTATGATTCAGTCATTTGGTATGATAAAGGAGAATGGAGAAGTGAACCCATATATTCCATCAGGTAATGGGCAGTTCATACACACATCATTCTGTATAATTTTAAAATTAAAATAGGAAAAGAAAACACACTAGGGAGATGTAGAACATGAGACTTCGTAACATTGTCAGTTTGTGTTTCGAGGACAGCAGTCATGTTTTCAGAGATATGCAAAATAAGTAATAATTTTAAAAAATGCATCATATTGCACTTCATATTTCTGGGACCTACTCAGAACAAGGATCTGTGACTCAGAATCATAATTTATCCAACTCCAGTCATTCAAGTGTTTGTGAATACACACTTCTGAATCTCATGCCCACTGCCATTAATGTCACAGGATCCCAAATACAATATGTATCTATCTATGTTGCTTAGTGAGCACAATGCCACATTATAATGTGGGTTGTTTGGGTTTTTTTCCTTTGGATGTTTTTGTTTTTAGTTATTCACTGAGCTTGGGACTCATCTCTCCTAACTTCAGACCAGTGACAGTTTACAGCTGAACTAGTCACCTCAAAATCCTTTACAATCAATAGAAACAGAGTAGTACATGTGCTCTGTAATTTCCATATGAGAATGTTTTAGTAATTACTATATGATGTTTATATCATAACATCAAAGGTCAGATAGCCATAATACACGATTAAATGTGTGAAAGACAGACATTTTGAATGACAGACTATTCCTCTTGGCTGATCCCATAACCTGCTTGTTTTTCCTGTGCTGCCTGGTGTTTGCTTGTAGGACTGTTTAGTTTTCTGGAACTGTCTAATCTGTGTTCCCTAAGGACTTTGAAATAGAAATGCTGTTTCTTCTACTTTGATTCTTTAAAGAATTTTTAAAGTAAGAAAAGTAATATCAAATTTGTTGTTGAATTTGTTTGCAGATAAAAAGGTGGCATTCATAGGTATTTTTCTGTCCTTTTGGAGGCTTGAAATAATAAAAAGTACAATATCTTTCAGCAAAAAATATGTTTTCCTACATGTTTCCCTATACGGTGCGGTTTTCCATCAGATGTTTCTCCAGTCATTATTGATTACTAGGACTGTATAAGAGTTCTCAATGAGACATCTTGCAGAAAGTGCCCCTTTCTGCACTTTAGATCCTTTAGTTGGTCAAAACTGGTTTCACCAGGCAGAGAAACAAGACAGTGGTTGGATTCTGTCCAAATGCTTCCTTCATTCACATGGAAAGATCTCAATTAATTTCAATGTGAGACTTCTGTCTTATTCCAGGGAGCACTGAATGGCTTTAGGGAAGACTATAGGGTAGTGAAGAAGTGAAACCAATGGAAAAGTTTATGCAGTGTTCACTAGGGGTAGATTTTAGCCATAGAGGAATAAGAAAGGAAGTTTGTTTTTTCTTGTTTTCCCTTTCAGCAGATACAGGAAATTATGTTCCCTCGTTTCTACCTTCAGACAGTAAAAGCTATATGTATATAGCATTTCTTTTGATTTCTTAAATTCAGGCAAATTGAAAGCTGTAAGAGTTATGTGGCATCATTAAGACATGCATCACCAGAACAGAATAGGAAATGAAATTTCAAGAGATTGAAGATGTCTTTGGTTTTAAATTAAAACAGTCATTAATATCTCTACATTATGGAAATGAACAGAGGTAAAACTGTCTTTTTTTTTTTTTTTTTTTTTTTTTTTTAAACTGATAGGTAGAAATATACAAAATGGATTTTAAAATATAGGGAGGGAGAAAACAGACGGGGAGGAAGACTTTCTGATGTAATACTTTGACTTTCTGATGTAATACTTTACGTGCCTCAAGAAGAATTGTGCTGTTATAGGAAATACACTGAATAAATGTATCTAAATATCTGTTAAGGATTTCAAAGGTTTCATCATCTGACTATGCTAATAACTAATGATCTGGAAAATCTGTTCTTTCTTTACCTTGTTATTAATCATAGGAAGATATTAATGTATTTTTGAGTTGCTACTAATGTATTTTTAAAGGTGTAATTCTGAATTGAAGTACTGGAACCCTCTGTACACTACTACAATTTATGAGAAATACAAAGCACATAATTAATTGTACTTAAGCATAATTTTTTTAGAGGGGAGAAGTTACAAAAATTATACTTTTGTTCATGCACCGTGTTCTGAAGAATGTATTTATTCAAATGCATTTTGCAGTATTCAGACATTTCTAAGGGATTTGCCTCTGAAAATCACAAAGTATACTCTGAATGTCATATTAACTTAGAGATTTAACTGCTAAATCAGCATATCTGTATTTTCTGTAGCTAGCCTCAAACTTCAAAAATATGTGAGCAGATGTTGAACTTAAAGTACACATATAGATTTACCAAGGTTAACAAATAGTAGGGTAATTTAGCACATACTGGATTCTCTGTAAATAACAATGCTGAATATTACAATGTTCTGTTTCTCCTTGCTTTGCTTTGTTTTTACTTAATCTAAAACATTCCTGATCAAATTAAGAATTGCATTTAAACAATTACATATCTTTAAAGATATATTTAATTGTCACCAACTTCAAAATTAAGTGCGTGTTTTGCTACATCTTGAATAAGACCATCAGTCAGGGTCTGAGCTACAAATTTTGGAAAAAGAACTAGTAATGTTCTACTTAGTCTAAAATTTAATCTCAATTAAAAGGTGGGGGGGCTAATAGTGCTGCAATTTTCATAAACCAATAATTATGTAATACCAATAATAAACTTTGATTGAAAATTACGTCCCATGGCTCCCTGAAAGAACAATATTTCAGTTAATAAATAGCTAACAATTAAATCTGTCATTATCCCAAACCCTTCGAGCCCCACGTTGGGCACCAAAAAGGACTGTCATGGTTTAACCCCAGCCAGTAACTAAGCACCACACAGCCACTTGCTCACTGCCCCCAGGTGGGATGGCAGAGAGAATCAGAAGACCAAAAGTGAGAAAACTCGTGGGTTGAGATAAAGACAGTTTAATAAGTAAAGCAAAAGCTGCACGCACAAGCAAAGCAAAACAAGGAATTAATTAACTACTTCCCATCAGCAGGCAGGTGTTCAGCCATTCCCAGGAAAGCAGGGCTCCATCACATGTAACGGTTACTTGGGAAGACAAACGCCATCACTCCGAACATCCCCCCCTTCCCTCTTCTTCCCCCAGCTTATATACTGAGCATGATGTCATATGGTATGGAATAGCCCTTGGACCAGTCTGGGTCAGCTGTCCTAGCTCTGCTCCCTCCCAGCTTCTTATGCACCTGGCAGAGCATGGGAAGCTGAAAAGTCCTTGACTAGTGTAAACTCTGCTCAGCAAGAACCAAAACATCAGTGTATTATCAACATTATTCTCATCCTAAATCCAAAACACAGCCCTCTACCAGCTACTAAGAAGAAAACTAACTCTATCCCAGCTGAAACCAGGACAGTGTGGTAATCGATCTTTTTTCTGTGACAACCATTATAGATTAATATCTTATTAGGATAAAAAGGTAAGGGTCTGGGAACTCTAGGAAGAAAGCCTATGTTTCAATTATAGTTCATAATAATGTGAATGTCTCTTTCGTAAATCAACTTTTATTGAAAAAAAAAAATCAACCTTTTTCCCTTTCATATGAAATGAAGTGCAAAAATCTGAAGCTCTGAAAGAAAATGTTTTATACTGTTTCTAGATGAAAAAGACAGTTGTGATGAGAGCTTGCTTGCAATTTAACTGTGTGTACATTTGAAAAGTTAATGTTAATTGTGTTTTTCTGTGAAAATGAAAAAGCAATCATGGCACAACTCACAGATTAGAACAATATAGTGCAAAGTATAGGAATTAAGAGCACTGAATGAACAAATTACAAAATGACCTGTTGTCATAGCTGAGATGATTTTTAGACAGTGAAGTGTTGCAACACAACTTTTGACAGTATTTAAGCAAAGAGATGAGAGAGACAAAAGATGATTAGAGAGAACAGCTATCTTTCTCCATTCAGCACAGAAAAGCACCTAGGTGTTTCTTGGAAACCTTTTATTGTGTCTAAGAAAGTCATAGAAGTGGTGGCTGTAGACCTACAGAAACATTTTATAGGTAGTTGAGCTTCATTTTTGTCTTCATTCTTCCATCAAGATGGTATAATAACTGACAAGCAGTCACAATGATATTCTTAATTTCAGTTTTTACATTGCAACATGTTCCAAATACCTAATGGATAGTCCTTGTGTGATGTTTTTATGGTCACTAAAAAAAAAATTCCTTAGTCAATATTCCTTTTGCAATGGATCTCTAGAAGCCAATTAGTCCTACGTCCTCAAAGAAAGTCCAATTAGATCAGGTTGCTCAGGAACTTGTTTAGTTGAGTCCTGAACACCTCTGAGGATGGAGATCTCACAGGCTTTTTGGGTAACTTTTTCCAGTGTTTGACTTTCTTGTGGTAATTTTTTGTTTTCTCATCTAAATAGTCCACATAGTTTAGAATTCCACGAGTGCATCTAGCATGAGATGAGGCTGATAAGAAAGAAAGTTTCCCTGAGGTGTGATCATCTTCTATTTCTTGGAATCTATTTCTTGGTTTGATTCAGATCATAAATATATACATAAACCAACTAGAAATTTTCACACAGCATAAACCCTGATTTTCAGACAACTCTATGGAGAAGTATATTGTAGGAAGAACACTTTATATTGTTCAGTATACATTTTTATATAGTAAAGGTTGTAATGAACATTTTCTTTTTTTTTTTTTTTATCAAAGTAAATCACACTTAAAATATCATTCTTACTAATAAATGTGTTCATTCACATACAGAAAGTGAAAGGCAGTATCTTGTACTTAATATTCTGGGTATTTATGACTACACAAAGGAAGGAACTAAAAGTAATAATTTAGAATTGCAAGTATCACCTGTTTTTTAATCTGATCTACCTTTGTGTCTGTGTTCCACTGTCTGCCCTGTGGAGTAACATGGCAGTTATGTGTTAATGCTCTTGCCAACCAGAGCTTTTTTAAAAAATGATAGACATCCTTTTTAATACAGTACAGGTGCCTCTGCCACAGGCAGTATTATTGCTCAATTCTCTATATAAACTAGTCAACCCTGTCTAAAACTGGCTGTTTCGGGCCCCAGTTACACAACTGAAGGGCTGAAGCAGGACTGCACTTTGCTGAGTATTAGACCTCAGAGTCTTAATCTACATCTGAAATTGTATTGCGTGTAGGTGTCCAGATGTTGGCAGCAAGGGGCTGCAGGGGTGGCCTCTGTGAGAAGAGGCCAGGGCTGCCCATGTCAGACACCAGCACCTGTGGGGACACTCAGACATCTGGGCCTACCTGTGCCACCCCCACTACACGTGAGGACCCAGGTGACCCAAGGACCCTGGAATCTGGGAGACCCACAGCACTCCCACTACCTATGGGGATCCAGGCACCGAGGTGTCCCACGTCAAGTCTGCTTATACCATGATGATAATCAATAAGTGATCTCCCTGTATTTATCTCTATCCACAAGCTTTTCCACCTTATTTTCTCTTTCTGTCCTGTTGGGGAGTGAGAGTGAGAGCACGGTTAAGTGAGCATCTGGATGAAGTCCAAGGTCAACCCACCACAGTCCTTTGTGGCTGGCTATTTCTTGTCCCAGCTAACACAATTGAAAGGCAGATGCAGGACACTACAGGTGTTTACCTTGTTAATGTATTTATGGGCAACAGTCTTGGCCACTCTGTTTTGTTAGACTGAACACAGAAAACTTGTAGAGAACAAGGAATAGTAGAAATATGCATACATTTTGAAAGGGGAGCACAATAAAAGAACAAACTGGTTGGACATAGTCTCCTAATGGAAGAGCAAAAGATACTCCAACCATACCAAAACATGCATGCAAGCAAGAGAAATCAGCTGTCTGCAACACTGAAAAACGCTTTTAATATGGATAGGTAGTATAAGTGCATATCAACTTGTCTGTCCATTTACATTCATTTAAATGTGGGCATTTGACTCCTACAAATAAATATGATTCATATCAGAGTTCTTTTGTTCCCCATATAAGTAAATTATACACAATGGAACCATGAATTAGTTTTTAGGACTGAGGCTTTTAGAGTATTTTGAATTTATTTTACATTTTACTTATTTCCTGGTTTTGTGTGGTTAGTGTTGTCTTCTAACTTTTCTGAAAGTATCTTTGTGTATTTATATGCCCTTTTATAAAAATAAAGTGTTGGAGGAAATTAAGATTTTTAAACAGGTTTCCATAGAAAATAAGTCAAGATTAAAATTTGTCAGGACCTTGAGCCTACTCCCGTCTTCTGTGAGTTTGTTGGCTGAGTCCAAACTCAGCTCCTTTGGTGAGAAAAGCTTTTATGAAGAAACTTAGAAGATGCCTGAGCAACTGCTGCCCTTTCTTTGGGGAACTGCTTTTATCTGGAGATGTCACATTCAGTGCCCACCTGAGCTGCAGTGTCAGCAATGCTTATGACTGGCCATGGACTCTGTTGGTCTGGACATGGACCCTGGTGGCAACCCGTGGGCCGATGTTCCATCCCATCCTTGGCCTGTCCCCTGAGAGGGCTGGGGCAGTGGGACAGGCCCTAGCTACACGGCCCTGCCATTATGGCCCTGTAGGAACCCCCCGCTGCTTCCAGCCTCCAGCCCCAGGGAGCTGCTGACCCATGTAGAGTCCTGACCAAAATGTACTGTTTCTTGCCATCAGAAAACTAAACTGATATTCTGTAGAGAAGTGTACTATCAAAGAAGTAATAACAGATGAACTTACTACATATTCACAGGGTAGAAGGAGTATGAATTGTGAAACTTCTTAACATTTCATTGTTTGATTTCATATTAATGTTCTGTTGACCTTTGGGTTTTTACCATCATTTCCACTTTCTGTAATTTGTAAATTATCCCTTTATTCTCCATCTCTCCAAAAATAAACTCAATGTTTTTTTGATATTCTTTTTTGAGTTGTGTGGTTTTTGTGGGGTGTGTTTTTATTTTTTTGTAATTTACCTTTTCCCTTTGGTTGGTTGATTGGTTTTTTTTAAAACCCAGATCTGAATATTGTGTCAAATATAAGGGAAAAGGCAATGCTTCATTTTTTACAGCTACCCATTCAGCAGCATTCCACTGTGAGTCAGGAGCAGTAATAATTCTGATAATAGCCTGTCTAGAGTCAAGTAAAACTGAAATGTGACAGTGAGATACCCACAGGAAAAGTAATCTTGCCGTCCTTAGCTTCTCACCTAAGCCTCCCTCCTTCTGTAAAACTACTCTGACATGAATCCCAAGATGAATGTCTAGCTGTAAGTACATGTTGTCTTGAAGAAGTGAGCAAAGGGAAAGCCAAGGAGTGATTTAGTAGTTCGTCTTCATGCCAGTATCATGACCTCTGTCATGAAGCTGGTTTAAAGCAAAAATAGTCACTTGACTTTCCCCTTACTCAGTTCTCCATGGGAGCATGCAATCATAAGCAACACTCATTCTTGAAGTACTCATCCTAGTGTTTTCTCAATAGTTAACACAACAACAAATTCATATCAAGAAGCCTGGTATAACAGAGTATGTTTACCAGGTTTTAATATAAGAAGGTTAAGAGGAATGCTACAATTAATTTAGTAGCTAAGGAGTTATAGGGATTTTCAGCTCACAAATGAACTGGGTATACTTTAATTAATTATTTTTTTTTAGGAAAAAATAGACAAACACTAAAAATAGAAGACCCTAGTTCTGCTTAAAAGAAATGCAGTAGCAGAACCACCTTCATGTGTACTTAGACAAAAATTGTCTAAAGTATACATATCTTACAAATTTGATTAATACGTGTGCTATAGATGCAAATGTGTTAAGTTTATCTATAAATGTATAAACATAATTTTCTAAAGATTTAATGTGTATATTGTAAATGCCCATAACAATAAAGATAAAGAGTCATTCTACAGCATACAAAACATTTAACAGAGTGAGTAAACAAAGTCATATGTATCAGGAGAATGCACTCAGTAACTTTTCCAGACACGGTTTCTACATACAGTTAAAAGTTGCTGCATGTAACATATAATGTAAGTTACTATGAAATTGTAATAGATATTCATTATATATAGCACAATAATAAATATATTGCCCTATACAGTAAATGCATAGAATAAATAACATTGACACTTACCCTATTATAGGGATGTATTACTATCTGCTTAAATATTTTGTGGAATAAGCAAGTCTTTAAGCTTTTGTGTAAATGGGACTTTGCTGAACTGGGATTTATTAAAAAATTTTTCATGCTGGTTTGTTTTTAATATGGAAAATAAGAGAGCAAAATGAAGCATGTTAAATTATATCTACTTAATATTGCAGAAAATCCAGAACCTTTATTGTCTATTTCTGACTACTCAGTTTCATTGTGTTAATATTGAACTACTGCATCTATGTTGATACAAGTAATGTAAACATGTAGGTCCTTGTGTGTGTTTATGTCCACTACGTGGCATACTACTAATACGTTTGCTGAAGTGGTTCACAAAAAGAGCTCCCGATTCTTTTATACATATTGATATTGACTACTCAGGTCAGAAGTTTTCTAGGATCACTGGAAAAAAAAAATCTCCTAATACAGAATTTTAATTTCTGGCCTACAATGATTTGAAAACTGGCCTGGAAAAGTGGCAAGCACACTTTATTTCTCTGGCCAGTTTATGTTTAAAATGTCTTAAAAATAAGTTCTTTGACTGAACAACTTGAATCACAAAGCTTAAGCTGGAGTGTCTGGGTAGTACCAATTGGTGATGGTAGGTGCCTGAAAAGGCTATCTAAAAGTCCTAGGCACCCAGTTCACTGTTCCTGAAGGAGTAATGTGGAGACATGCAGAGCAGGAGACAGAAACCCACAAGCACATGCAGTGGAAGGATGAATCTGGAGAGCAGGTACCTCTGTGTCCCTGAATTCAGAACAATGGGCAGTGTCCTGAGGGCAGCGACAACTGCCATTCTTTAATTAGTGTCTCTTATTTATTGTACTCCTTCAGGCAGCAGAGACTTGTCTCTAAGCCCTCCTCAGGTTGGAGGGGAGTGGCATTCAAACTCTCATTTTCCAGAAAAAGACCTTAATCAGAAAGCTCTAGGTAATGCTGGGGTAGAGTTAGATTCCCTCCTTCTTATAGCAGCTCTTCAGAGCAACTGCAAAGGAGTTTGACTTAGTAGGAGATTTGTTTAAGTGAAAAGCATTTTTGCTTTATGTTATAGCATTGAGATTTGAAATTTTTATTGCAAGGATTATGTCCTTATTAATAATTAGAGTTTATGCTAATGTCTTGTGTACATAAATTGCACAGAATATGAACAAATTATGTTTTTGAATTATGGTATCACACTTAGACATACAAAAAGATGGAGGTCACTGTAACAAAAAGTACGTGAATTAACAAAACAACAGAGCATGCCAGCTATGCTTATGAATGAGAGCTGCTTGATTCTGTGTTAATTCCTTGAGATTTTACTGGTTCTTTAAGCTATATTCATACAACATTAAAAAGAAAATCATGTTCCATTGATGTCATTACTAAAAGTCTGAATTAACTCAATGGTTATAGATTTAGCCCTCAGGTGCTATTCTAATACAGAAAATATCTACCATAACTGTGGTTGATTATTAACTTGTGTTACTAAGCTTAATAGGGCTTGAAAACATACTTATGCCTAGCTAAGAAAGCTTCATATGATTACTTGATTTGTAATACAATAGTCCTTTTCAAACTTCACAGCGTTGTTTGTTTTTTATATAACCTATTTAAAGTTAAATAATGCATATAGGTTTAAAAATATATATATATTTCAGAATAATATTTGAAAATATGGTATGACTCTAAATTCAAGAAGAAACGTTCATAATTTTTTCAATTTTTAATAGAGCAGATATTGCCTAGTTACTACGGTTGCAAACTGTGTTGATATATAAATAAAATTTGATAAAAGTTTTTGGAAATATTGGTTTATTTTTCTGCATAAAAGGAAGTTTTTCATTATGGAAAAAACAATTGGGTTTTTTAAAGAATATCTGTCTTCCCCTGAGATTAATGCTCAATTTTTGTAGTGTGCATGTGTATGCACATCAACTTTTCCTACAGAAATATTGATATTATTTACAGGAAGATTTGCAAATTACAAGGAAACCATTTTGAAAGGTATTTTTTTTGTTTTCTGAAATGATACAACATTTTTAGTTTAAACCCTCCCCAAAAGAGGAACATTGACAAAATGCTTCCAACTGATTTTTCAAAGCTTTTGCTACATGGAGCAGGCAGAAAGTAAGGAAAATATTTTCTTGAGGACAGTTCTAATTTTTTTTTCTCTCTGATCATCCTGAAATGGCATGTACACATCAAATTTTAATCAGTCCCTAATGAAATGCATCTTCTTCAGCAAAACAGCATCATTAAAGATAATTTGTCTGTTTGAATCTCAGTTCAGCAAATACATATATTTTTCTTCATTTTGGTTATTCAAAATGCTAAAATTAAGAAGTATCTTGTGTGCTTGAGAAATAGGAGTATCGGTTGAATTAGACCTCACTGAAATCTTTCACAATATCTTAGCTATAGCTCAGAAAATTATATTATCTTCATTCTCTGTAATCTTTTAGTCACTTGTGGGACAACCAATGACATTCTCCCTCTTGATTGTTTGGATTCGCTTGGTTTCCTTTTTCTTTAAAATTCTCCGATTTCTTCCTCTGTGTTGTTAGGAGAGTTCTGCAGGTCTCTTCTGTATGTTCTGTGTTTCTCTTGATCAATCAGCTGTCTCACTTCTCAAACTTCACTTGCAAGCAGTCTGGAATAACAACGGTTTGTGTTTTCAGTGTTGAGCGAACAATACTAGAGCCCTAGACCTTGTGGAGAATTTCAGCTATAACCACATTAGCATGTTAAAGCATTTCAGAAAAATCCTTTCTGTAAATTACTTTAGGAGTATTCATCAGCATTTCCTAAATAATTATGTTTTAAAGACTCAAAATAAAATCTTCCCTTAACAAACTGAAGTTTTGGGACTTTTTTTTTTTTCCTTTACCACCATTTTGCATGACAGATGGCAAGCAGGGAGCATTACAAAATTCCACATTGAAGATGCATATCCTCCTTGATTGATTTGCACTGTGTACTTTGTATAGATACTACAGACGTATTTGGAAGACGTTATGTCTATTCGTATAGACAGCTATGTGTATAGACATATTTGGAAGGTGGTCAACAGAACTTTCAAAGAAAATACATTAAATGATATTCTGGTAACCTCTGAGAATTTGGTTGTGCTTTCATTGCCTAGGTTTTGCCCTGCCTTCACATGAGTTACTTCACAAAATACAGTTAATCTCTAAATTACTACTGTGATTATATGTCATGGTTTAACCCCAGCCAGCAACTAAGCACCACACGGCCGCTCACTCACTCTCCCCACCCAGTGAGATGGGGGAGAGAATTGGAAGGGTGAAAGTGAGAAAACTCGTGGGTTGAGATAAGAAGAGTTTAATAATTGAAGTAAAATAAAATAGAATAGTACTAATAGTAGTAGTAATAATAATATAATAAGAATACTATAAGAATACAACAATAATATATAAAGCAAGTGATAATGATACAATTGTTCACCACCCGCCAACTGATGCCCAGCACGTCCCACGCAGCAATCACTGCCCCCTGGCCAACTCCTCCAGTTTATATACTGAGCATGATGTCATATGGTATGGAATAGCCCTTGGGCTAGTCTGGGTCAGCTGTCCTGGCTGTTACTCATCACCTATAATTAAACATGTTGGCCATGTGGGAGACAGCTGAGGCATCTGATATTGGATCAGTAATTCGACCTTTAGTTGCTGTTACTACAGAGTTTGAAAAAAACCCAATCCTTCAGCAGTTCTAGAGCTCTGATACTGACATTTTCACACTGTCACACTACATTTAATTGGAATTAATTCTGTACTGAGAATACACAATAAGTTCTGAGATAAATCTTTCATACCTACCTTCTCTGTAAGCAGAACACCAATATTTTGTCATCAGGCAGAATAAGCTCCCTACTGAGTCTAAATTACAACAGTAATTTTATATTTCTTTAGAAAAAAATAAACTTCAACTTTGCTCTTCAGGATGGGTGTAAAGTTGACCAGGCCTACAGGCTACCAGGACCATACATGAGTCTATATCCATCTTCTCTGACATTTCCATTATTTACTAATCCTCCCAAAATCTGAAGCCAGCCTCCCTGAAATGTGCATGCTGCCAATGTAATTTCCTCTGCACTGGACTGCTTTACACTCCACTTTGGCTCCTCCTGCACTGAGCTGTCTGTTGATATAGGCAGCATGGGTGACTAACATATTAACACAGCTACAGTTCTATGCTTTTGTGCATGTTATACTTGAAATACACCACGATTAATTTTATTTCATTGTAACTTTATGTTATATATTAGGAGTTGCCACATTAGTATGCAGGTGTCAGATACAACAACATAATATATACCGATGTTTTAATTCTGTTCACTAAATAGCTTTAAAGCTATCTATCTGAAGGATTTATGGAAGGAGTATCTAAGCAAAACTTCCTGCAAAACCTTATCTCAAAAATATTGGATTACCTTGGATTGACAGAAGTCTGAGTGTTCTTTTGTATTTAGTTATGTTTTCTCTTGTATATCAGTACTTTTAATTTCAGTCACTGTAGCACTTTCTTACAACCAATAATAATTAGAAGACATATTATTATAAGACTTACAGCTTGATTTTCAAAAGAAAAAGATCTAAAAAGTTCAAATAAAACTTCTTCCTAAGGATCTCAAAAGTTTAGGGCCTAATAGCCTTTGATCTCTAAGAAGTTCTTTATGTATTTGGTTTTGATTGTTTTTAACTAGGAGTGAATGATGTTCACAACTCTGCAAGAAGGTAAGTATTATGATTTTTATGAAGGAGAAACTTGCATATAAAAGAGTAAACCAAGTTTAGGAGGTCATTCAGTAGATTTTTGCAGTTACTGTACTCTTACATAACCACAGCCTCCTGACTCTCAGGCCTAAGAGGCTTTGTTCCTTTCTTCCTTTGTTTAGCATTCATTTTCTCTCAAGGTTTCAGTTTAACATTATAGTTCTTGGAGATAAAGAAACAAAAGCTATGTCTAGATATGTGGTTTAGCCTATTTTCAAAAGCCAAACAAGTAAGTCTAAATGTTTTGAAAGCACACATAAAGGTCACTAATTCACTAAAAATTTCAATTGAGTGTTTGAACTCCAGTTTTCTGGAAATATGGGAGTAGCAGTCAAGACCAAAGTCCTAAGGCTACACAGGTAATTGCAATGAGTAATCAGGGTTTGAGATTTAACTAGGAGCATGCCAGCCTAGCTTACAGCAATTCAGAATAAAAGTATTTCAGATAATACAGTTTCATATCAGTGGAATAGCTACTCTGCAGTTACATTGCAGATTCTTTTTTAGTTCTGTTTGCTGTGATTTTTGTTTAAAATAACATGTATTTGATCCACTTTACTTTTAGAAGATAATTAGGAATACAGCAACAATTTTCTATGGGGATAATGTGGATGGCACATACTAGAATATTTTACACTGCCTGAACAAATTCATGGACTTGTGATACCGGGTTTGGACACAAAGGTGTGATGATCATCCCAGGACTTTGGAATGTGAGCTGATTCATTTGAAGTCATATTGGTGTAGACACAGTCAATATTTCTAGAAGTAGTTGCATTGCAAATTATATTCCAGTGATGCCTTGTCTTGCAGGTGTATCCCACCTAAATTTACTTCTGTGTAGGTAGTGTACGAATGAGTCATTTAGTTTACCAGTACTTTGTGGGTCACTTCAGAGGGAGTGTTTCAGCTCTTAGGTGACTGGCACACTTGTGGGGGAGCCACTGACTGCAGAATGAGTGTAGTATGGTTAGACCCCATGTTATAAACACCCTTGTTACAGTGTCTACATTTACGTGGGAAAATTGCAGGTGGATTTCTATGGCCAATTAATTTTCAATTTCCCTTCCAGACCAGTTCTGATGGAGACAGACTTAAATTATAAAGTTTTAGCTTACTTTTAAGCAGTTTTAAATGTTTAGCTGAACAATGAAAACAGCACAACTGGAAGATAAAAGCCAAGTTAGAAACCATAACAAGGACAGCTGTCAGGGGCAGCCAGCAATGACAAGACGTAGTTTGTTTTGCAGATATCATCAGTTTCTTTAACTGAAATAGTCAGGGGTCTTTCAAAGGCACAATACCTTGGAGAAGGCCTTTAGATGGGTCAGATTTAAGTGAGTAAATAATAATGTTAGATATTTCAGGTGAATTTTTGTAGTACTTCTATAGACAAAAGTGCAGTCATATGCTATTTCTCAATGATGCACGCTCTGAGGGGTGCTGAAATTGGCTGACCATGTGAACTTCTCAGATTTCATTACTCTGGTGAGAATAAGTGAATGTGGTATATGGGTAGGTTTGTTATTTTCTAGTAGAAGCTTAATAAGAAAAGTCAGCAAACTGTCCCTTACCTAAAATTCATGAAATATCTAAAACACCGTTTCAGGTACAAAACTGTCTGATAGGTACTTTTCCAATTTGATAACTATCTGAAATGATTTATTAAAAATTTGTTTTCTCAAAAAAGAAAGTTGTAAATTAAATATGTGCACTGATGCCCTGATTCAAGTCATAAAATTTGATACTTACAAGATGTTACCAAGTAAAGTTTCCTTTAGCAGACAAAGGAGAGCATATCAAACCTTTGGTGGATTGAGTCATTATGCAGAATTCTTCCTCACTCCCCATTAATTGTGGGATGCCTAAAGAAATGTTGTTCCTCCTTTTACAGAAAATTAAGATAGATATGGAAAATGTAGAGGGAATAGATCCCTACCTTTTTCCAAGTGGTTTCTACAATAAAAGTGTACACACTGAAAAAAGTAGTTAGTATATGTTTTTCTATGAATTCTAAACCTCATAAAATTCATTGGATTTTGCCAGGATGGCCATATGGCAATTTTAGCAATTTGTTTTCCAGCCTTTCCCAATTTAAAAATGCTGATATCTCATCGTGTTTGTTACATTTTTAAATTAGCATCATAATCCATTTCAGAACTGATGTTATGCATAAAAAGTCATTTACTAAGTCAGAGCTTTTTAGAAACATCATATAAGCCTTCAATGCACAGAGACTCTGTTGACATTTCTTAACATGTTATGAGTTATATTTCCAAATCCAAAAGAAACAGAAATTTTCTACAGATTTTTAGAAAAGGTACCATTTCAGAACACTTACTTAAGTGATGACTTTTTTTAAGACATGAGGGAAAATTAACAATGATGTGTGCTATTTTTTTCATATACATGAAAAATAGTGACTGGCTTCAGAATTTCTGCAATTTTTATATAAGCAAAACATCCAGATTTTTTTTTTTTTTTAAAGATTTGTGTAAATAACATTCAAAAGCTTATGGAAGTTACTGCATGGGTAGACCTACTGTTATAAACTCCACATCCATTCCATTTCCAAGCAGATATATAACTAATGTTCTCAGGATTAATTTCTGATATGCTTTAATGTCTAATTGAAAATAAAGACACTAAGGGAAAAAGAAGTTTAGTGATAAGTAACATTCTTAATACATTGCATATTTTTCTCAAATACAAATGAGGTTACATTTAAATAATCCATTAAACACCTGGAATTAATATTTACCTATGCAAGGTATTAATGACAGCACAATTTACAAATGAATAATCCAGACCTTTCAATGTATATAATGTAGGCTCTATTATTTAGTATTATACATCAGAATTTACCCTTGAAAAAGAAAGCTTTTATTCATAACAAACTGAAATAAGAATGGCTTAATAGGAATATGTGTTCAGTTCATGATGAAAGACCTTCGGCTGGGGCTGCACGGCTAGAAGGCGCGTCCCCTGGGTGGTGGATAGGGAATCCCTCTCTGGAGGGTGCACCGGATAAAATTGAAGAAGGTGCCGTGAACCAACGCAGCCTAAGGGAAGGCCACCCTGACAGAAAAACCACTGGCCCTCCAAGCCATGGGGGTTGGGCAGGAGGCCAACTACTTCCTCCCGGAAAAAAAAAAAAAAAGTTGCAGAAACGACAAGCATCAGAAATGGCGGGGATGGAGAAAATCGGTAACGAAGTGAGGAGGAGGAGATGGAGCTGGATCGGTCATGTCCTGAGGGGGAAACCGACGGAAGACTGCGCTGTGGCCCTTGACTCCAGAGCACGCAGCCGCGGACCGATCGAAGTGGAAGAACGATGTTCGCGCCTTGTGTGCCTCCTGGCACTGAGAGAATTCAGATCAGATCACATCTCTCCACAATCATCTTAAAACATCTAAGAAGAAGTTTTATGCAGTCTCTCAAGCCCCCTCAAATGTCTCATAAAGAGTTTTGTTCTTTCTATGAGACTAATGATAATCTTATCAGTTGAGAGAATTCAGATTCAGATTTAGATCATGATGAAAGAAAGAAGATCTAGTAGGTGAAACAATACAATACAATTCACAGTAAAAGGTGTTACTTTTTCTTTTTAAATTGGTTTACTACATATTAGTACTACCTAAAAGTGTTGTGCAATGCCACATTATATTACTAATTCAAATGCCTTTTTTTTAAAACTTCTTATAAATATTTTAATTCTTTTAGTGCATTTCTTACTATATTTTTCAATATTTTCCTGTCGGCATTTGCTTGTATAAACATTTTATTTTCATATCTATCTTTATTAAAATAAATACATAAAACATGGTAACCACTTTCTTCATACTCTCACATTACAAAAATGTTTTGAGTTACAAGGAAAACTGGATCTTACTTGTAGCATTCTACTATGAATTAATCAGAAACTCTAAAACAAAATAATCTAAATTAGAATTAAATTTAATGAGAGTTATTGTCTTATGGAAAAAATAGAGCATGGTGATATGAATATCAGCTTGTTGATAACTTAGCTTCAATTTCAACCTCTTTGAAATTGACTGTTAATACAACTGAGTTTAGAAACTTGGACATCACCTAGTCCTGAGGTCATTCAAGTGGTGAACATGCATCTGGAGACGTTGATCTTTCCAGCCAGCTCCTGCGCTTAAAATCTTTGTCAAAGACAGACATTTCTCTTTCCCAATCTATCAGGAAGCCAAAAGCTGGAGACTAAATGTAAGATACCCAATTTTAAAAGACCAATATCACTCCACGCAAACATATTTTATTTCCACTCCAAGAGGTTTTATACTATTGGATGATCAGTGCTTTCACAAAACTGACAACATTTTAGTTTGGACACATAAAAACTGAGACACTTATAATATTATGTCTAAAAAAATCTTAGTGCTGGTTTGATGTTTTTGTCTATGCACATCATTTTTATACTCATTTTAAGTATAATGCCACATAGCAAAACATTTATATAATGAATATCAGAATATAATGGATTTCATCCCTGATGAAAATGGAAAGATCAAAACCTAATTTTAAAAACCCATGTATTTTATATACAAAAAAATGTGTGCATATATATATTTGTATAAAAGTTCTCTTTTTGCTTTAACTAAAAGGAGAATAAAAGGGGGAAAATTCTGATATAATTTTATAGCACAATTTGTAGCTTCATTGCAAAACAATTTATTCAATGTGTCACAGTAGACTGAACAATATATCCTACCTTGATATGGCAACATTATCTTCCCAACTTATATTCCAAAGTCACCTGTCTAAAAGCCTATGGTCACTTCAAATTATTTCAATGATAATCCTTCTGCCCTCAGTATAGGTGCAAGAAGGTCAACAACAAAGAAGAGAGAAAAAATCAATAAGAATATATGAGACTTAAAGTCAGAAAATGCTATTAAGAAGCTCCTGTGTTGGTAAAAAAGTTTTTTTTTTTTTTTTTTAAAACAGGAAAAATGGGTATCTGGTGATGTCTCAGCTATTTCTATAACACCTTAAAAATTCCCTCACAGGGGAATAAAGTCAAAACCATAAATTTTTTTCCACTGCATTAGGAAATAATGCATACGAGAGTTATGTGCTCTCTTCAAAAAACTGTGGTCCATCCTACTCATATCTCCATAGATACATAAAGCTGTCAGTTACTTGATCATGTCTATTGTAGTTTTAGTGAGGAAAAAAAATTCTCTCTTGGAACTCTGAAAAATTAATCTTGAATAGAAGCATTGTCAAGAAGGTACGAAAAGTTGTGACAATTCTTGTATGTGTCTCTGTGATTGAAAAGTGTAAAAGTAGGATTCAGCTCCAGATTCAGACTTGAAATGTAGGTGTCAGTAACAAAACTAGATGTCTAGGCTCCCTTTAAAGCCAAGTGAGATCTTGTCAATGCAGTCACTGAGGTTTAAACAGCTGTTTAGTGCATCCTAAAATAAATACGTAATTTAAACAGCTGGATTGCTCCTTAAGCTTCAGTGACTGTACTCGCCAGAACATAACTCACTCGCCCATTCATAAATGTCTAATGCTATTTGAGGAGCCATATGGCATTGAAGACATCTGCATGAGGTTTGCAGGTATGAGACCAAACCTGTGAGAAACCTGATCCCTCCTGCGACAGCTTCTGGAGGACACAGAGGAAATGCTAGAGCACCTCAGGCAGCACCCAGTACTTAATTCTGCACAACCTTCCACATTAGGGACTGGATTTATCTGACTAAATGTATATGCTTAGTTCAATTGCCCACTCCTAAGAGTCTAGGATCATTGCGATATTGTAAGATATCCCACCTGACTTCTAGCTGCCACTTTGGCAGGTCTTGTGTGTCTTTTAAGTCCTGCATCCTATGTATCATCCCCACCTGGACCTCTTAGATGCTTTATGACATCTCAGATGAAACCTATGTGGGAAAATTAAGCAAATCTTATACCTTTACATTCAAGTCCAGGAAGGCTAAGCTTCTTTCTAGTTAGAAAGAGAGACACCCATTTGGGGCACAATTTATGTCATCATAGAGTAAATTTCTTAAGTTGATCAGATCAGTTGTGTACTAAAGCTGCTTATCTTCTCATTATTATTTATAAAGGAAACCTGAGATAAGTAGCTCAGATACAGATGTCAACACTGCAAACATTTAAACTGAGATTCATTAATCCAGATGTAGAACCAAAAATATCTATGTGGAATGTGAAAACAATGGAGCCTGACTGTCCTTATTGTAATTTTTATCAAATTCTGTGTCAAGGTGAAAGGCGCAGTTTTTAAGAGAGGAAACTACTGTGTTTAGCTCCCTTGAAACTTAAAGTATGGGAATTTTTCTAAAACATTCATAGGTAATATGCATGAAAATGCTGGATGCTTTCACAGGCAATAGAATATCTGCAATTTGATCTTAAACAGAAAAATACTGTATATAAATAATTTTTGCTTTGTCTAGCAGAAAAAGGCTTGACATTGAGAAGATTAAGTAATGGCAATAACAAAATGTTTGAAAATCTCTGTCCTACCAAACAGACAAACAAAGCTTGTATTGTTCAAACTGTAAGTTTTTTTCCTTGAACAGAAAGGGGTGTGACCTTGGGAAAAATAATAAACTTCAGCCAACCAAGCAATGAAAAGCAAGATGAATGCATGAATAGATTGACTCAGGTTAAAACTTACAACTTTCAAATAACTTCATTTGACATCTCAGAAATACTCTGTGTCTTGAATTATTGCATAAAAACAATAGAGCTGAGAAATGTTAGAATTCATTTTCTCCTATATATATCAATATATATATCAATAAAAATGATCATGTTGACAAAAAGAAAGGGCAAATAACAGGGAGGAAATATGAAGCAGAGACAGTTAGAGGAACTATTATGTAAATAAATATTAAGTGTTTAAGAAGCACAGTAAGTCTTTTGAATGTCTGGATGATATAAGGGGAGAAAATAAGCATGAACGAATTTGACAACAAATCATTGTGAGAAAGTGAAATTTGATGGTACTAAATGAAGGAGTTTCAAAGAAAGAATATAATCAGAAGAATTACAATGACCTAAGTTATTAAATTAAGAACAAATGAGCTTTTTCCTTTATACACAGCCTCCTCAGGGCTGATAGATACAGGCAGCTGCAATACCATGACTGTTTCTGCTCTTCTCTCTCAGTGAATACTGAGGGCTGATATTGTAATTATTGCTGCTATTAAAGAAATTATCAGGTGTGAAAAATTAATATGACTACTCCCTCTTTGGAAGGATGCTGAAAAACAATTTTTTCCATCTCATTATGAGAAAAGGTATATTCATATCATTCCCCATGTTTAGATGTCATTTAGCATCATAACAAGTTAGTATCTTATACCAGGATGATATTTATACTGCTAAGATCCTTAAAGGCCCTTAAGCTTCTTTTGGTGAATTTTAGAATGTCAAAACACTATTTCTTTATATCTGCTGGAAAATACAGCATGACGAGGTTTGAAAATTAATATCTTCTTGTAGGTAATACATACTGCTGCACAGAGGATCTTGAGAGAGTTTCACATGCAAAAAGAGTTATTAGTGGGGTGCATAGCTGGTGGCATACATATGATTCTAGTGATTAAATGATTAAAATTACTCTTGGGAGAAAATGAAAAACAAAAAAAGAAGGAGAGAGAAGGAGATGGGGGGAGGGAGGGAGGAATTAAAAAAAGGAAAGGGAAAGGGAAAGGGAAAGGGAAAGGGAAAGGGAAAGGGAAAAAGAGAAAAAGGGAAAGGGAAAAAGGGAAAGGGAAAAAGGGAAAGGGAAAGGGAAAGGGAAAGGGAAAGGGAAAGGGAAAGGGAAAAGGAAAAAGAAAAGGAAAAGGAAAAGGAAAAGGAAAAGGAAAAGGAAAAGGAAAAGGAAAAGGAAAAGGAAAAGGAGGAAAGGGAAAACTCTTTCCAGTGACCAGCCAGGAAGAGCAGAGATGTGTCGCAGATGAACATCCTTCTCTCAAGGCTCCCTCCAGCGCAGCAGAGGTGAGGAAGAAAATGACGAGGTTGTTCCGTTTTTGCCATGCTTTTCCCTTAATATTGCACAGTTTTCACTGAAGCCTGTTCAAATTCTGGTGGCTGGTCTTAGGTGTGATTCTATTAGTTCTGACTGGAGTACGCCGATCAGATGCAAGTGTTGCACATTCATTGGTCTTTAAGCGTCTGTGTATACCATATTGGATAATATTTAACAAATATTTAAATATTACCTTCTTTGTTGTATATTGCATTTGGTTTCCTTTAAAATAAAATAAAATCTACAAAATAAGAGGTATAGAGAGGGAGGAGGAGGAGACAGAGGTCTCACACCAGTGGTAGATGTTTCCCATGAGAAACTGCCATACCAACACTATCAGGGTTTGCAGGTGTGAGATTATGAGAACAACCATATGATAATAACAAAGAAAACTGCCCCAATGGCTTCAAGGAAAGGTTATAGAGCTGCAGACAGTAGACCCATAACATTACTAAGGCTAAAGCACCGAGATACTTAAAACACAGTACAACGCTTTTTGTGAACTACTGTGTAAGAAAGTTAAATCATAGGAATCTGGAATATTTACCCTTTCTGATTTATGTAACTTGCTATACAGTGTATTTGAGGTCTATCTCATCAAACATTCCTAATATTTTTATTTAGCTGTTATCTACTCTTTCTGCCTTCTTGTTTTGATGTCTGACATCTGGTTCATCTAACAAGGTAAGCCTGAAAATAATTCTTCTGCCAGAGATGTACAGAGACACTCAATCTGGACTGGTAATAAAAACTCAAGTAACATAAACCACCAGGTAGACTCTTTAGCTATAAATCTGTGCTCGGTAAGTACCATTACAGTATGTCCAAACCAAACCTGTGTATCTCCTTTTACTATACTACCAACAAATTTAAAAAAAAAAAAAAAATATTTTCTTGCTTTCTATAGATATCTAAAAAAAAATAAAAGATGGAAAAAAATTGAGATAACTATTCCAAAAAGCAAGCAGGTTTGTCTGCTTTAATATAAACATCAGCAAATGTGTCTTCTGACTCTGAGCTAGTCATACAAGCCTCTCTGTAGACAATGAAAATATGCAATGATGTAAGCACCTCAGAAGGATGATTAATCTCATACTAAGATTTCATTGTCTAACACTGACTACAAAAAAAGGTTAGTACAGCTAGATCATGGATGCATGTTGAACTAGTAATTCTTTTATGAACTGTATATAGATATATATACACACACACACAACTATCTGCATGTATGAGTATGCATATATATGTATATATAAACATAAATTTGACAATTTGAACCACATAAATTACCACAGTCTCTTTCATTTACATTTAGAATGTCCTGAATGTTACATCTGTTATACTTAATGTTGAGTTGTTCAAGAATCTACTAAGGACATATTAGTCCTTGGGATACTCTCTCAAGTAAATTCTGCTAAAGAGGACTGATTTTGATGGAATTACTCTGCATATACACAGGCGTAATTGACATCCAGATTTTCTCATTATAATAAAATTTTGTGATATTTTACATGTCAGAACAGAAATTAACTCTGTTTTAAAAGTTTATTGAACTTTGTTGTAAGACCAGCTAGCCCCTGGGAATCCTTATGTAAATGACTTATAATTGTATTATGGATTTTTCTCTAGTAACTAGAATTTCAAAAGGCACAAACATGCCAACTGAATTATAAAAAAAAAATATTTTACTCTCTAAGGTTATTGTTAACTCGTAACTGGTTAGTTTAAGCTATGATGTTTATTTAATCTTTTTAGTGTTAAAAGGCTTGTCATTATTTTTGCTGTTGTGTCTAATGGACCCTTAAGTTTTAGTAATCTTTTCTATGAAAAGATTAAACTTTGTACAACATTTCTGGTAATATGTTTACAAGTTTAGCCTAAGTACTTTGGGAAATACGAAAAGTGTATTCACATTTCGTGTTTGCTCACATCATTTATATCTCTTATTCTTCTTTTTATTTCTTTCCTTTTTTTTTCTTTTTTTTTTTTTTTTTTTTTAATGCTTGCTCTTCTGGAAATTCCCATACCTCCTTCCTGTTTCCCCCCATCACATCATAGTTATCCTCTTTTTCAATGCAGTTCTAAAACTGACTTATTTTGTCTGATCTGGTCTGTGCCAGACTTCTGGATCATAATATTTAACTTCTTTAAGTTCTAATGAAATGCAATTAATTCAGTTCTAGAGACAGAGGAATAGAGAAATATGCAGCATCACAATAGCAAAGATATAAATGTTTTGTGTGTGTGTGTGTGTGTATGACTGTATATTTAAATGTTTGTATTCTAAAAAGCGAAAAGCAATAAAGCCAGTGAGATCCATAAATCTCGTATGAAAGTCAGCATAAAGATTTACGTCCAAGACAAAAGATCCTAATATTATTCAGGGTACCGGTGGATGAAAAGCTGGATATGAGCCGGCAATGTGCTCTCGCAGCCCAGAAGGCCAACTCTATCCTGAGCTGCATCAAAAGAAATGTGGTCAGCAGGTCGAGGGAAGTGATTCTGCCCCTCTACTCTACTCTGGAGAGACCCCACCAGGAGTACTGCGTCCAGTTCTGGGGTCCTCAGCCCAGGAAAAACATGGACCTGTCAGAGCGAGTCCAGAGGAAGGCCATGAAAAAGATTGGAGGGCTGGAACACCTCTCCTCTTAAGAAAGGCTGAGAGAGCTGAGGTTGTTCAGCCTGCAGAAGAGAAGGCTCCAGGGAGACCTTATTGTAGCCTTTCAATACTTAAAGGGGGCTTAAAAGAAAGATGGGGACAAACTTTTTAGTAGGCCCTGTTGTGATACAAGGGGTAATGTTTTTAAAGTAAAAGAGGGTAGATTTAGAGTAGATATAAGGAAGAAATTTTTTACAATGAGGGTAGTGAAACACAGGAATGGGTTGCCCAAAGAGGTGGTAGATGCCCCATTCCTGGAACCGTTCAAGATCAGGTTGGATGGGGCTCTGAGCAACCTGATCTAGTTGTAGATGTCCCTGCTCATTGCAGGGGCGTTGGACTTGATGACCTTTACAGGTGCCTTCTAACCCAAACTATTCTATGATTCTATGAGAAAGTTGGTTTAAGGATTTTATTTCTTTCCTAATAGTCATTTAAGGAATTTACATATACAGAACAGAAATCCCTTAATCACCCCCCAGACCCATACCCATGCACAATATTGCAGTAGAATTTAGATAAAGTGTAACTGTCAATAATTTGTATAAAACGGCCATTATTGCATAAGCAAGCTACATACTTAAATGAAATCCAAACATGACAAAGGAAAAAAAGTACACATGGAGCATATTTAAACAACTTCAAATTCATTGTGTAATTATTTCATGAAGAAAGGAAATGGGGATGTATATGAACCTTATTTGGTTTTGAAAATCAGGGCAGTCTAATTTTTAACAGTGCAATACTATTATGCACTTTAATAGGCTAGGCTGGACTGTTTCATCATGCTGTGCCCTATGGATGTCATATTTATCACGTATTTTGCATCCCAGAATCTGTTTTTTCTTCAAAAAGCTTTTTTTTTTCTTTTCTGTAGGCTTCAGTAGTGTTAAAGTAATCTTGAAAATTCTGTGCGGTGCAATGGACCACCACAGAAAATAACAGTGCTTTAAGTATCAGCACTGTTAACTGTTTCATATCTCTAAAAGAAGTAAGGAAGGAAAAGGATTCATACAAAAAATTGTACAGGCAATGTGTATGTGACTGCTTACTTTCATTCAGAAGTGTCCTGCATGTGTGAAATTCTCTATACAGAATCCGGTGCCCTTAGGACATGCTGAGCTAGCACTCAAAACAAGACTCCTGCCACTTTCTATATTATTCAGGATTAAGCTGTACATAGGGCTGTCTCTGATCATATTACATAGACATGAATGTCAGACAAGTAACATCTGCTTTGTCCCATTTCTCACAGTCAAAGTGTGTTCAGATGGTGCTTTTTCCTGTATTTTCTCTGTTCTTTAGAGTGCATGATACACATGAGCATTGGCAAACATGCTTATAAACAGTGCAGCCATGTAACAATTGAATCCATGTCAACATTTTTTTAAGGGTTTTGAATTTTGATGTGCTATTATGTATTCTAGCTCTCCTCTCCTTTTTTTTTACAAGATTACCATGACAAATTCTTAGGCATTTACTAAAGAGACAGAAGTGGAGAAGAAAGTGAATTGTTAATACAAATATTACCCACCATTGGGGACCTAAGCTGAACTGTTTCGGATGAAACAGATTAAGCAGAGCCCTGTAGAAAAAGGAAAAATGCAGCTGTGGGCTGTGTAACAAGGACTGAAAATCTAAGAAGATAGAGTATGTATTTGGGCAATATAGAACAGGAGCTGAACCATGCCAAAGAATCTGGACATTACGCATTCAAAAATATCTCCCTGATATTTCTCGGTTTTCATGTGATAGCCTTTTGGTTTGGATCGGCAAGTTTTCTGTGTTTTCCAACAGTAGAAAACAGAGCTCAAATTGCTGTGTTTTATACTTCTACATCCATGGATTATATTTCGATAGTTTGCAGATAATCTATTTTCAGGGTTTATGTATTCTACAATTAATTTGGAATTGCATTAGATGTTTGTAGTCAGTTAGTAGATGTTTATGGTTAGTCAAACCACATCAGGATATACCAATGCAATCATGTGCAAAGAGCAGTTCACTCTCCCCACCTAAGCTTTGAGGTGAGAGCAAGCACGCTGAAGGCTATTCCTGAGCTGAGACTTTAGGATCATTATTGACTCCCTGGCTGGAAGTTTTCAGGATGGGCTAGGTTAGTGCACAGCTGTCCACAGTATGAGCTTACGGTGATATCCATAGCCATCTCACATTTAACATTGTTCCGTCTGTTTACTTGTTTCCTATTTCAAACATCTGCAGAAAACTTCCCGCTTCCAAAATATTTTTCTCAATGAGAACAATTCCCCTTAGGCTATGCCATAGTACCCAGGATACAACAAGAACAACAACAAAAAAACAACAAAAAGAAAAAAAAATAATGCTTTTGCAGACTAACCTGTATGGCAGCCTGTGAGTTTGTGTGGGAAATGACAAGCCAGGGACTGTTTAGTTTTGTTTCTCTTTATTACGGGTTTTAAGTAAACCTTCTTCATAAAAATGATCTTTTGATCTCCACCATTTTCACATACTTGAAGGTGAAGAAGAGGTGATGTTTATGTAAGGTAACTGTTCTGAAGATGAATTTTTGCATATGTAGTGACATTATTATTTGATCACAGGAAAAGAAAGGAGATTGGAATGAGTTTTTGGTGGCAAGTAAAATTTGATGTTGCATAGACAGAATATTTAGGTGTTCCATAAAATTAAGTAAAGGAACACATTCTTTTCCTGTGAAGTTTTCAATTCCAGTCGCATAAGCAGTCAGTAAAAAGCCCTCTGCTTTCCACCTAGTAAAGTTGCTAGAAATGACAGGCTTGTAACTCCCTCTCTTTTGTCTGTCTTCCCTACCACTACATTAGTGTGGGTGGGTGGGTGGACTGCAAACTGACTACAAATCCTTAAACTGATCTTTCTTTTCTTGCAAATTTGTATTTCATTAATTGCTATGCTTCAGAATCTTATCCTCATTACATTACTGGTCTAATTTCAGCAAAGACAGACTTACTGTATATTTAATACATACAAGATCAAAATAAAGTAATGCATTATGAAGTATTTCAAACTATTTTAACACTTCAGTTCTCATTTAATTCTACTTTCAATGTGTGTTCAGAGGTACTATGCACCAGGCTGGCAAATATTGTGTATCACCAAAGACACTTAATCAAGGCAACCAGAAATAAAAGAGAGAATGTGTAAGGACAAGAGAGATGAAAACTTTAAGTAGGAACAGTATTGAGCAGCTTCCAGCAGCAATAAGGGAAGGAAGAAAAGGATGTTCATAATAGAGATCAAAATAGGTTTTTCTGAATACAGGAAGGGAGTTGTTATGGCTTATGTGGCATATGAGAAAGATTAGCCAGGTTGACATTTCCTTATATTTTGATAATTTATAAGAGCTGGTGAGCTAATGAATAGTCATATAAGTTAGTTTGTTTATATCAATGTACCTGTGAATAAGTATCACAAAAAATTGTCATTAAAAGTATTCTGTTCTACTACAAATACTGAAAAATCAGAAGATATTTAGACCAGCATTTTTATTTAGTGAATTAAAATATTTTTTAAGTTTGTTCTATTTCCTTGTCCTTACAGAATTAAAAATGAGGACACAGAGAGAATGTGAAATTCATGGAAAATTTAAATTAAAAGTAAAGTATAGTTATTTTGGTTATGAAAGTGGAAAACTTCCCCCATAGGGACCCTGGAATTACTCTGGATTTACAGCTTTATTTTCTAACTCTGAACAAGATGCTGATCTGACATTTTGTTTTGTTTTACTCAACATATATTTGGTTCTTTTTAGTATTTTTCACATAAACATGGAATTACAGAACAAATGAGGTTGGAAGGGACCTTTTTAGCTCATCTACTCCAACCCCTTGCTCGAGCAGGGTCAGCCAAAGCAGGTTGCCCAGGGCCATATGCGGTTGGGTTTTGAATGTCTCCATGGGTGGAGACTCCAGAACACCTCTGGGCAACCTGTTCCAATCGTTGGTCACCCTCACAGTAAAAAAAGTGATTTATTTTGTTTTAACATGATTTCCTGTGTGTCAGTTTGAGCCCATTGCCTCTTGTCTTATCCCTAGATACCACTGAGCAAAGTCTGGCTACATCTTTTTTGCTCCCCCCCATCAGGTCTTTATGCATATTTATAAGAATACCCCTGAACATTCTTTTCTCTGGGTTAAACAGTCCCAGATCTCTCAGCCTTTTCTTATATGAGAGACACTCTGGTGCCTTCATCACCTTTATGGCACTTTGCTAGACTCACTCCAGTATGCCCACAAATGGTTTGTTATAGAGTTACATTGTATGCTCCAATGCTTCTACATAAATTATACCTGTGACACATTACATTTTGGCTATGTGATATACCTGTATTGATCAGACCAAAAAGCAAAGCAAAATCTAGTATAAGGGTCCACCTTCATGTATTCATATTGTCTTTGTATTCAAGCTGACTACAAATGTCATCTGCCTCTGTTCTGTGAAGCACCACAGCTGCTCTAGAAAGAGCACTTTGCAGAGGGGGACTTCAGTTCCATCCATCTACACTGGGGGTGATTTAGACTCTTACTTTATTCTTCTATGCACTGCATAGCTGCAATAGGGACCCCTTTTGTTATCCTTTAGATATCTGGGTGGAAACACTAAAGATTAAGGCACTTTTCAAGCTGCTCAAGAATCCCATAGGTAAGGGATTCCTGGTTGTTATCAGTTGTGTTAAATCTCGTTTAATGCAAGACAGTTGAAGATAAAATGCAAATAATGGCATAAGTTCATAATCTTCGATACGTACATATAGTAAGATACATCAGAAGGTATCTTTCTCCTTCCTCCAGTTGGCTTTCTGCCATTTATTTGACAAACAGGATTTTAGGCTTTGACCCTGACTGTTCGATGGGCTGCACCTTCTAAGACCTTGCTCTTAGGGACTTATCTACAGAATTTTTCCTTCAGTGGCTTCCATCAGTGAATACCTCCAAAAGAAAACCACAGAGTGCAACTCCAGAGAAACTACCATTCCAGAGCGCTCTGGCAAAATATGCTAATCATATAGTAACATTGTTTCTTTTTGTGGCTTTTGTTGCTTTTTGTGGTTTTAGTTAGTTAGTTAGGTTAGGTTAGTCACTAAATCCCATTAATTTATAACACAGTTTAAGAAAGAGTATCCAAAAAGTAGGGCATATTTGTTTTTTAAACACTAATTTACAAAATACAAACCCCTCCTTTTACCTTTTTTGATCAAGACTGCTAAAATAATTCCTTGAATAAGAAAACCCTTACTACCACAAGGGGTATCACAATGTTAGTGAAATGCCTTTTGTTTGTTTGTTTAAGAACAGTATTATGTATTTGTAAAATTCTCAAAATTCAGACAGTTTGGTTTTGGGGGAAGTTTTATTTTTCTAGAAAAAAGTTATGTCACTTGATTTTATTATTTAGTTTAATAAACTATAGCGGTGATGTAGAATTATTCTGGCTACAGAAACTGTTGGTTCACTTTTTCATTCATACACATATAAAAATAACTAGATTGTCAAAATATTAATTAAGATTCTACTTGACCCTAAGCTAGATACCTTCAGATATCCTAGGAGACGGAAAAAATAGTCACAGCAGGGGAACTTAGCTCTCAAGCACTTGTAGCTGAAGGGCTTCAGTTCCTGTTATACAAGAGAGGCATTGAGGGTTTATTAGATAAAAGCAGCAAGATCATGCTGTTAACAGTATGAGTAAGCCGTTGACAACTGAACGAATTACAGGCCCTCCTGCATTTAGATTTTCTTTTTTTTTCCTTTCTTTTTTTTCCCCTTAAATCTCCCTTTTCTCTTGCTGTTTCTGAATAAACAATCACAGTAAGAACATTTCAGGATGTTAAAATATTTCTTTCTCTTGTAAAATATATGCTTTTCTCTTTAGAATAAGTAAGCTGAAGACGTCTTCGTTCCAGGAACTTGGGGGTTGTGCTTTGCAATTAGAAGACTGCTTCCATTATTGCTTTAGACATCTGAATTCAATATTATTTCCATAACTGAAAAGATGACTATTTCTCAGTATATGGGCAACTGCTAACTACATGTATAGCATTTCTATACAGGAAGAGGTATGTCAAGGGAATCACAATATGGTCGGTTGGCAGTCAAAAAAACAGTTTTGAAAGCTTTCGTTTCTTGAAGAGAGAAATCAGCTGTTTATGGTGCTAAATTATACCACAGAATAACGTAAGTATCTAAAAGAAAAGGAAGATGATGGTGGTAGAAGTGGTTGTCACAAGAAAATATTCTTATGGCAAATATTTGAAATCATCTCATATTTAGTAAATAAAATTGCAAGTCACACACAGTACAGATTAGTAATTATAATTAATTTTGGTAACAGCAGCAGAGATGAAATTTACTGTTAATTTAAGATACTTAACTCTTCTGAAATGTAGGTACTCTTAGCATATTAAATTTTACACAACACTGAAATAAGTCATAGCTTTCCTTTTAATGAAGTGACATAGACTAATGAATTAAATGAAGATACTAATTGAGTAATTGACTGAGGAAATTAATTTGGGTTATTGTTGTAAATAAGGTAATGCTAAATTCATCAATGTTGTTGAGGAAAATACCTGATGGCAAGAAAATGTGAACTTGCATCAATGTAGTTAAACAACAGCCATCAAATCAGGGTGTGTTTCACTATCTGTAATGCAAATATCATGAAAAAAAAGTTTCAGCGCCAAGTTGTATTCTTCAGTCTGGCCTCTCTTGTGACTAGGCCTTCTGTTAATTAAAATCACATTTCGCTTTCTGTATTTTGTATTTTCTATATAGTTGAAACTAATCAGGGAAAGATCAGTTCCTTAATAGCTTCTAAAATGAGGTTGAATGAACAGTAACTATATTACATAATCTTAATCCGTAAGAACTCTACATTAACAAAGAGCTTCCTGAGCTAATTTGTGAGGGGTTGTTCTCTTTGGTAGTTCTCTTAACATCTGCATACCTTTAGACTTCTTTAAATTAATACTCCCTAGCACTTATGCAAATATGTAGCGCTTGACTTTCCTTGATTTAGTGAATCTTAGACTAATAAAACTGTTGCACTTTATTTCTCAATATCAACCCATAAGATTTGGTTAATTCTCCATAAATATTTGTTATAGTTGGTTTTACTTTCATTTTTCTTCTGACAGAACCATCTCTACTGCTCTTTCATTATGACAACACTTCCATGATTACTGGTCCATGCTGACTGATTTATTTTATTTGACTTGATTATAACAGATACAATGTTACTGCCTTCATTGCTCTTTTCCTTCTGGTTTATATTTAGTGTCTTTTCATCTTACTTCTATTTATTCAGATGTTAAAAGTGTCCAGATATATTCATTAACTGCTATCAAAGACTTTTTTTTTTCCAGTTATTTTATTCATTTTTCCTTGTATGTTGACATCCATTGTATATTAATTGACGCAAATATCAGTCTACTACTATTTAGTATCCAGGTTCCAAATTGAGAGTCATCAGATGATCCAAGGGTAAATGAAAAAAAAATGAAAACCAAAACTGGAGGGATTGTTTTCTTCTTCTTTTGCAATGTGAGATCAGGACAGGGGTACTGTAAGAGCTGCTGAATAAGTCAAAATACAAACATCAAGGAACAGCAGAAAGTGTTACTTAAACAATTAAGCAGCTAAGAAATTATTTTGCCTGTTTTATAAGAAATGCATACTTGAAAAGTAAGCGCATTTTCATTTATTTTATTTAAGTATTAGTATTCATAGTTGTTGCTACAGAAAATATTTCTGTACTTAGGAAAGTATTTTTAAGAGAAAGACAGCAAACAGCAGACAAGGACACATTTTGGAGGTGGGGCAAGGTAAGAGTTTTGTGAGACTGAAGTTGTGAGTCCAGAACCAATAATGAAAGACACAGTGACTGGTGTATCATTTACTGGGGAGAAGGGGTAAAAATTAATCCCTGAAACTGAGATCTTTAATAGTCTGTGGGTTTTTTTGTTTGATTGTTCTTCTACTTGGTTATTGCATGTTATGACATGTTGAAATTGGGAACTCCCACAAACAGGAACTCCTTATAATACTATAAATTTCTTTTCAATATGTTATTAGTTTACTGGTCCTGAAGGAAAGTTACTGGAGGAAGCAGGCAGACTTATTACTGATACATGTATGACTAGCAAATGTTGATAGTCTCTATCTACAGTGCAGGTAAGACTACAAAAAGGGAAAGAGAAGAAACCATAAAAAGATTGATCTCTCTGTGACATGTATGGCTCTATGTATGACATTTTTTGATAGAGGTTGCTAGGATCTATACTCTTGTTGTACAAAAGAATCTGGGGGATTGTAGGTCATCAAAATATTGCTGTCTTCCCAATATGGCATCTTTTAGCAAGAGTCATTTAAGAGAAAATAATGGCATCTCTAAGCACTCATACATTACATATCTTTTTTTTTTTTCCTTTTTTTTTTTTTTTTAACACCCCCCCCCCCCCCCCTTAATTATTATGGTAAGTTATTAAAATTAAATTGCACCTTTTCTTCGGGGTCACCTAATGATTTGTATCTGTAGCATTACTGAACCTATATTCTGGACTTGTGTTCTTTGCTTGTATTGTTGCATTACTGATCCATCCATTAATGGCTTTCCTGGAAAAGACAAGCAACTGCAGCCTTCTAGGAATCACTCATCAAGCACCTATTGATAGAAACATATCAAACTCTTAATATCTAATGTCAAGTCCCTGCCTTTAGTTAATTGACAGGGGAGACTGGAGAAGATTATGGCTGATGTTGCTGTGCACATCCAGTCTACAGTTTCCCTTGACTTTGTTCAGTCATTAAAGGATTAGTTTTGCAGAGGAAATTGAAAGATAGATGCAGTTCCTTGCTAGTAAACATTTTGGCAAAGGAACAAATGAGAGGGGAATTTTTAATTTAAATAAAATAAATGTTGAGTAATTGTTGCCAGTAACAATATTAGGGTAGTTTACCAAAAGAACAAATGATGAAGACTGAAAAATCAAATAAATACATAAATATATACCAAAAGATATAAAACATTTTTATTATTCTCTATAAAATAATATTTATAGTCATTTAAAATATATGTTGAAAGATAAAATTACTGACATGAAAAAAAGCTTCACATTTATTATCATTATTAATATTATAATCAGTGCTTTTAGTCTTCTTATTAGAAAATTTACTAGTACAAGGAAGAAAGCTGGCATGATGGAAATTACCAACCTGCAGACAGAGAGAACAGGCTTATATTCCTTGCCTAGTCAAAAGCCATACTCACAGGAGAAACATAAGCAACATTGAGACAGTGAATCAAGATGATGTGGTGGGATAGCTCATATGAATGCAGTGCTGTGATGAATGGATACAGGCTCCTTAGAAAGAACTGGCAGGATGGCAAAGAGGAGTTGCCCTTTATGGGAGACAGCAGTGGAGCTCTGCCTGAGGACAGGCAAGGAGCCAATTGAGAGTTTATGGGTCAGGATTAGCAGGAAGACCAACATAAGTGACACTGTATTGGGGGTCTGCTTAAACTGCCTCGTCAGGAAGAAGTAGGTGAAACCCCCATTAGGTTGAAGTAGGTGAAACCTCACATTCACAGATCTTCATCCTCATGGGGGACTTGAATCACTCCAATATCTCCTGGAAGGGCAACAAATCAGGGCACAAACAACCATGAGACTTGTGGAGTGCACCCTCAGCAAGTTTACAGACAATATAAAACTGGGAGGAGTAGTTGATATACTAGACAGATGTGCTGCCATTCAGAGGCACCAAGATAGACTAGAGAAATGGTTCAACAGGAATCTCATGAAGTTCAACAAGGGGAAATGCAAAATCCTGCCCTTGGAGAAGAAAAACTCCATGTATGAGAACAGGCTGGAGGCCCACAAGGTGGAAAGCAGCCAGTCAGGAAAGGACTTTGGGGTCCTGGTGGACAACACATTGAAAATGAGCCTACGATGCAGGAAAGAAGGCCAACAGCACCCTGGGCTGCATTAGGAAGAGCGCTGCCATCAGGCTGATGGAGGTGGTCCTTCCTGTCTACTCAGCACTAGTGAGATGACATCTTGAGTACTGGGCCCAGTTCTGGGTTCCCCAGTGCAAGAAAGAAATGAACATACTGGAGAGAAGACCACAAAGATGATTAAGGGATTAGGAAAGGCTGAGAGAACTGGGAATGTTTAGCCTGGAGAAAAGAAAGCTCGTGGGGGATGGATCTTATCAATGTATATAAATACCTGAAGGGACAGTGCAAAGAAGATGGAGCCAGGCTTTTTTCAGTGGTGCCCAGTGACAGGAGAAGAGGCAATGGGCACAAGCTGAACACAGGCGGTTCCCTCTGGTCATCAGGAAACACTTTTTCACTGTGAGGGTGACTAGAGCACTGGCACAGGTTGCCCAGAGAGGTTTGGAGTTTCCATCCTTGGAGATATTCAAAATCCATACGGACATGGTCCTGATGGACACCAAGTTGAACATGAGCCAGCAATGTGCCCTTGTGGCAAAGAAGGCTAATGATATCCTGGACTGCAGTAGCAGCAGTGTTGCCAGTAGGTTGAGGGAGATGTTGCTTCCCCTCTACTCAGCACTGGTGAGGCCACACCTGGAGTATTGTGTCCAGTTCTGGGCTCCTCAGTACAAAAGAGACACAGACATAATGGAGGGAGTCCAACAAAGGGCCATGAAGATGACAAAGTGACTGGAGCATCTCTCCTATGAGGAAAGGCTGAGAGAGCTGGGCTTGTTCAGCCTGGAGGAAAGAAGGCTCAGGGACATAATATCAATATATATATTGATACCTGATGGTGGGGGGAAGTGAAGAAGACAGAGACAGATTCTTCCCAGTGGTGCCCAATGAGAATCCAAGAGGCAGTGACACAAATTAAAATACAGGAAATAGCATTTAAACATAAGAATTTTAAAATTCTTTTTCTATTTTCTTTTATTTTTATGTGAGAGTGATCGATCACTGGAACAAGTTGACAACCGTGGTTGTGAAGAATCCATCCTTAGAAATATTGAAAACCTGACTGGACATGGTCCTGGGAAACCTGCTTTAGCTGACCATCCTCTGAGCAGAGGGGTTGGACCAGATTATCTCTAAAGTTGTCTTCCAAACTCAACTGTTCATTGATTCTGTTCTTCAATGTATTAAAATTCCACAGTGTTGAAGGTAACCAAATGAGATAACATGAAGGAAATATACAAGATAGATCTTGTGTAAGATAAATAAATAAATAAATAAATACACCCAACGCAGAATTGTCTGTTAAAAAGTCTAGCAAGGTAACCTTAATTTCAAATATAGAGTTATTTTTAGTAAAAATGTTTTTTTCTTTTCCAGGCCATACCTCTGTCAGCAAATTGAGGGTTATTCAACACACTATTTTATGCTGGAGCAACCACATATACTGTCTATATTTTATATATTGCACAATGCTCAAAGCTAGCACTGAATTAAAAATATATAAAATATTAATTCTCTTTTATTTTGCCTATAGGTCAAAGTATCAAAATGCTTCATAAATTATCCTTAGACACTTATATTCAGGCACCTAAATTAAGACCTAAGGACAGATTTCAGCTCCAGGCTTTGACACTCAAATTTAGATGCTCAAAGCTATGTATGCTAAGTGTCTAGACATAACCAAGGGAAAGTTAGTCTTTCGTATAAGTATCCACACACAGACATATGAGACACCTGAGATATCTGTAAAGGGTAAACATGTATGACACAGGACATACAACAGCTCCATGCCCTGGGTTGGTAACTGGAGTCTATGTGGAATAACTTATGTCATCTCAATCAATATTAAAAACATTTATGCTAACACAACTTAACTGAGCTCCTATTCAGTACAGCAAAGGGAGTCTACAGAGCTGTTCAGCTCCAGCTCCTTCCCCCCACCCCAAGGACAGTGAAATGTCTTCATGTTTGGTCAACTTGCAGTTAGAAGACAGCTGTAAAAGTTCTATCTTGCTTTTTTTTTTTTCTTTGTTTGTTAGGTTTTTTGTTTTTAATGTCACATTGGAAATGTTTTGGAGAGAAAATAAAATACCACCATATAGAATTTTTTCGTTCATGAAACCTTCCTTGTTTTTTCTTCCTTTTCTTCCATTCACTAGATACTTCTCAGATCCTGGTAAAAAAACATGGGTCCTACAAATTGCATTCCCGATATGTTTGTCATCAGCACCTAGTATACCATCTACCATGGTGATGGAAGGGGGCTGAGATCCTGCTTAAATAGGTAGAACTATTTAAGTACAAACATGAAAATTTCCGAGTAATAAGCATGCCCCATACAGTACATTTACAGTAGTATCTGGACGTGTAACAGTTCCTGCATACACACTGCATGCAGTGTTACTGTTTACAGAGTAAGGCTGAGATGGTTGGAGGGAGTCAGAGTTGTTCCACAGTAGGTGAAATTCAGTGTAGGTGTTTCATATCTCCAGTTAATGCTAAGACCTAGGGCCACTGATCTGAGCAATACTGGTAGTTGTAAGAAATATGTTGACCATGCATGCATAAAGCAGAAAAGCAACCAGACAAAGCAACCAGCAATTACTCTTTATTCATATATGAGTACATGTATATATTTATGTATAATATTTGAAGAGGAAGAAGCAGATGTTTTCCTTTCTTCAGATGCCTATTTTAGTATTTCCTAATGTTGTCAAACATCGGGGTACCACATTTAAACTCTTTATCATATATATCTGAAATAATGCTTATGTCAGTGATTAATGTCCACCTCCAAATCATGAAGCTTACATCTAGTGGATATGAAAAAGTAAACACACAAAACTGTTGTGGAAAACCAGTATTCAGATATTTATAGCATATTATACTATACAAATATATAACTATATAACTATCAGAATGATTTGCTGGAAAACAGAGTAAGAGGAAAAGAGAATATAAGAACAATCAAGACCTTGTGTCTGCTGCCAAAGAAGGGTGCACCTTGCTAATCTGTTTTAGCTGATTCAAAGAACAGGTATGGTACACATCAATGCAAGCTGTCAGACCAGGTAAACCTTACTATGCTTATTATATCCGTGCAATGTAAATAGAACAAATTTGTATCTCTCTGTGTGTATACATATATAGGTTGATACAATTTATTCAAGTGTTATAGTATCTTTTCTGTCTCCTGCTGTTTTCCTCATCCTTGTAATACAGTGTCTTCCATTATAACAAAAGGACATCTCAAATCAAAGTAAGTTCCTAAGGCTGAATAATCATACTCCACTCCCAAACTGAGGCATGTAAAACTAGATCTCACTTCATATGTCAGAAATACTATGAATGTTTACTGAATCCAATATATTTGCATTTTATTGCTGAGTTTGATATGATGAACTTTTTTACACATGTGTAAACTAGTATTTGTAACACATGACATTTGGTTCACTGGGACAAGTCAGACTGCATCTGCACATGAACTTTGGCCATCAGTATCAGAAAACTTGGTCAGTGCAATAACATAAGGATATCTGTATCTGTGAAATCACAGAAAATTGGCCAAGTTGTTCTTTAGCACACCAACAGTTTCAAATTCAGGGATGGAAAAATCCATGCCAAGGGAAACCCAGACATTTGTCAACCATGATTTTACACAAGATAGCTTTCCAAAGTTTTGTGTAACTTTTGAGTGTTGCATTGGTAACCTCCACTTCATTTTCTTTCAATTGTAATGTCATTTTCTATTAAGGGATAGAAATACTGGTGGAGGGACCGACATGCATATTTTATTGTACTTTTACTGCAATTAAATTAACATCTAGTTTGAATCTCAAGCAAAATTTGGATCCACAGCCTAAACTTCTGCCATCAGAAATAGCAGCATAAACAAGAACACAGTAATAAAGTAATCAACAAAAGCAATGAGACAGAAAATATAAAAATGTCAAAATATGACTCAACATGAATGTTAGCTTTGGTAAGCTAAAGTATAATTTACAGTACAGTTATTATATCTGCTCTAACTGTTCACAAGCACATAGGTGAAATCCATTTCCCACAACCTGAACATCTGAAAGGTCATCTGGAGAATGAATCAACTCATCCTGAGACAGGCTGGATGAGTTATGCTTTAGACTTTCTTATTCCCCTGCCTTTGCTACCAAAAACCCCAGTGGGAAAAGCTATGGTGGGTTGACCCTGGCTGGACACCAGGTGCCCACCAAGCTGCTTTATCACTCCCCTTCCTCAACTGGACAGGGGAAAGAAATTAAACAAAAGGCTTATGGGTTGAGATAAGGACAGGGAGAGATCACTCACCAGTTACCATCACAGGCAAAACAGGCTTGACTTGGGGAAATTAGTTTAATTTACTACCAATCACATCAGAGTAGGGTAATGAGAAGTAAAATCTTAAAACAGCTTTCCCCCACCCCTCCCGTCTTCCTGGGCTCAGCTTCACTCCTGATTTCTCCACCTCCTCCCCCTAGAGCGGCACAGGGGGATGGAGAATGAGGGTTGTGGTCAGTTCATCACATGTTGTCTCTGCCACTCCTTCCTCCTCACACCCTTCCCCTACTCCAGCGTGGGGTCCCTCCCATGGGAGCCAGTCCTCCACAAACTTCTCCAACATGGGTCCTTTCCATGTGTCTTTTCTGTGGGCTGCAGTCCTTCAGGAACAGACAGCTCCAGCATGGGTTCCCCACAGGGTCACAAGTCCTGCCAGCAAACCTGCTCCAGTATGGACTTCTCTCTTCACTGAGTCACAGGTCCTGCCAGGAGCCTGCTCCAAAGTGGGGTCTGCAAGGGGTCACAGCCTCCTTTGGGGCACATCCATGTGCTCCAGCGTGGGGTCCTCCATGGGCTGCAGGTGGATATCTGCTCTACCATGGACATCCATGGGCTGCAGGGGGACAAACTGGCTCACCATGGTCATTACCATGGGCTACAGAGGAATCTCTGCTCTGTCACCTGGACCACCTCCTCCCCCTCCTTCTTCACTGGCCTTGGTGTCTGCACAGTTGTTCCTCTCACATATTCTCACTCCCCTCTTCTGACTGCTGCTGCGGCAGGGTTTTTTTTTTTCCCTTTCTTAAATATGTTATCACAGAGGCACTACCACTGCTGCTGATTGGCTCAGCTTTGGTCAGCGGTGGGTCCATGTTGGAGCTGGCTGGCATTGGTTCTGTCTCACATAGGGGAAGTTTCTAGCACCTTCTCACAGAAGCCACTCCTGTAGCCCCCCTGCTACCAAAACCTTGCCATGCAAACCCAATACAATAGCTCAGAATTAGAGATCTAACTTTTGACTCTTTAGATGTAGTGTATTGGGTCTGACTGGGATGGAGTGATCGTTCCCCATAGCAGCCCTCATAGTGCTATACTTTGTATTTGTAGCTATAATGGTGTTGATAACACACCATTGTTTTGGCTATGGCTAAGCAGTGCTCGCACAGCATCAAGGCCGTCTCTCCAAATCCCCTGCCAAAGGCCAGTAGGCTGGGGGTGGACTAGAAGTTGTGAGAGGACAGAACCAGGACAGCTGATGCTGACTGAACAAAGGGATATTCCATACCATATGACGTCTTGCTCAGCAATAAACCTAAGAGAAAGGAGGAGGGAGAAGGGACATTTGTTATTAAGGTGTTTGTCTTATGAACAAACTCAGTACTACACGTACTGAGGTCCTATTTCCCAGGACATCACCTGCTGATGGGAAATAAAGGATAATTTTTGTTTGTTTGTTTTTTTCCTTTGCTTCCATACACAGCCTTTACTTTTCTTTATTAAACTGCCTTTATCTCGACCCATGAGTTTTTTTCATCTTATTTTCTCACCCTGTCTTGCTGTCGTGGTTTAACCTCAGCCAGCAACTAAGCACGACACAGCCGCTCGCTCACTCCCCCCCCCGTGGAATGGGGGAGAGAATTGGAAGAGTAAAAGTCAGAAAACTCATGGGTTGAGATAAAGACAGTTTAATAGGTAAAGCAAAAGTTGCACATGCAAGCAAAGCAAAACAAGGAATTCATTCACTACTTCCCATCGGCAGGCAGGTGTTCAGCCATCCTCAGGAAAGCAGGGCTCCATCATGCGTAACAGTTACTTGGGAAGACAAATGCCACCACTCTGAACATCCCCCCCTTCCCTCTTCTTCCCCCAGCTTATATACTGAGCATGATGTCATATGGTATGGAATAGCCCTTGGACCAGTCTGGGTCAGCTGTCCTAGCTCTGCTCCCTCCCAGCTTCTTATGCACCTGACAGAGCACAAGAAGCTGAAAAGTCCTTGACTAGTGTAAACTCTGCTCAGCAACAACTAAAACATCAGTGTGTTATCAACATTATTCTCATCCTAAATCCAAAACACAGCCCTCTACCAGCTACTAAGAAGAAAATTAACTCTATCCCAGCTGAAACCAGGACGCTTGCTAAGGAGGGGAATGATAGTGCAGCATGGTGGGCACCTGGTGTCCAGTCAAGGTTAACCCAGCACATGTAGTTAGCTTCTGTTTAATGTAGAGAGTGCCTTTGACCTCATGTTTCACAGGCTGCAAGTCCTTGCTGTTCACGATCTCACAGGTTTTGAGAGCTGGCCAAACACATCTGTTATTCCTCTGTCTGAGACCTCTGTCAGCCTTCCCAGCCCTCTATGTTACATGGGAATGCTGTGGCATGGAGAAAGCATTGTCTTTGCTTTGACTCTGGAAAGTACTCCACCAACCCCACTCCTAACCATGTTCTCAGTGTTGATGCTACCCTTACCTTCCCCATTTTTTTTCATTTGTAAAAGAACTTTCATGCTGGCTTGAAAATACCAGCTATAATTTTCTGCCACAATCTGAGCTTTAGGCAGACATAAGACACTGAAAATTGTAGCTTGTGTAGCTAAACAGTTTACAACGCTAAACAGCTGAAAACAAGGTGCAGTAATAAGAAGTGTGGGAGAATCTTAAAGTTTAAAAGGTGGTCTTTCTCAGTAGTATATAGATAGGACTCTATATTTTTATGTTTTTCCTCTTTCATTTCAAGCACATTAATGCAAACCTCCTTACTTTTTCGCAGGAAACTGAAACAAGCAGTTGACAGTTTTCTTTCAATTAGTTTATTTGAAAATAAATAAGTGTTTTTCAAAAGCTGCTCATTTTCCAATAGAATGCACACTTCCTGTCCCTGGTTCAGTTTTATCACACTGGTAGCAAAAAATTTCATTCAATGCTAAAAATAATTAAATATTACTAGAAGTCAGTATTCGATGTCATCAAAACTGTGTTGTATTGATACAAGTTTTTAACAACTCTAGCCTCAAAGGTAATTGCATGTACTTTTTATGGTGTTTCTTTTAGCTAGGTTTCATACTTTTTAAACTTTGGTTTGGAGTAGATGAAAATCACTTAAAAGTGTGTTGACATGCAAGTTGCAGGGACTTCATAAGGATAGCCACAAATGTGGTTGAATTTCTTTGTTGTTGTAGTGGGGCAAAGAAATTGTAAGAGATGGATACTCCTTTCTCAGGGAGTGAGATCAATTTCACTTCCTGGCAGCTTCTGAATTGTGTTTGCCAATCGTGACTGAAATTATGGAGACAGATGATCACTGGTCTCGACCTTTCATTATTCCACCGTGCACTGCTTTTAAGCTTTCCTGCCTTGCTTCAATGTACAGGATCTCAAGTTTCATTTCTCAGAGTGGAATGCAGATAAGTGTTTCTGAAATCTTTTGGATACATGGGGTTAGCGCATTAGAGATCTTGCTTTTCTTCTGTATCTTACCTTGCTTCTGTTGTTTTGGGGAGTATGATAGTAAATTTTTTAGGGAAGACATGGTCAGAAGGAACATCCATCCTTTTCCTAGATCTAAATTTGCCACTTCATTGTCTTTGCTTAAATGATTTGTATAAATTAGGTATGATATTAGCTGTTAACAGACTGGACCTAAGTTGCATTATTCCCGCTCGTGCCTCTTGCTTAGTAAGCCCAGTTTAAATTTTAAAAGTTCCCAGTAAATGAAATTCTCTCTTATTCATTGTTGCATCTTTAATGTAGAATTTAGTCCAGAAACTATCTCTTAAAGACAAACTCACATAGAATTGTAAAAATCTCTAGTTACTATATAATCCTGTATAGAGGACAGTTACATAGTGCTGGAGAGACAACTAAAAAAAAGACAAAAAATTATTAAGGCTCTCATCACATTTAAAACCTGTTGGTTCTTTTCCTTTGCAAAGGAATTGTAGAAAAGCTGTAACAATAGTTAAAAAAATAATCTAAACAAACAAACCCAACAGTGTCAACATAAGGCAGCTGCTACCATTCCAGGGAAAAAAAAAAAATAAAAATGAAGAAGCTTTTTTAATCAATAGAGATATGGAGGAAGGTCATAATTCTTTGGCAAGTAGAAATTTTTACTAGCGCAGGTCTTTGTAAGCAATACACATTTCAGTTTTAGTTTACACCAGAAAAGCTTAATGAGCCTTCCAGCTATCAAAAGATGAAGTCACTCTTCCACTTTTGAAATGAGATTTAGCCTTATTTTATACTCAAATAAATAGGGACAATTAAAGGAGCTGCTCTAGCTACACAGGATATCCTTGATGATGAATTCTGGCCATTTTATTTAAATTTTTTGACTTAGTTAGAAAGAAAACAGAACAGGTCTTCTCTAGGTATTAATATAAAACTCTATATATGAATGTCACAGTAAATTAGCTCAATGTATTCAAATACTGGATTTTTTCTAAAAATTTTCTTTAACTAACAAATAAAATGAAAAATGAAAATGTATTTGATTTATATTAATATATAATATTAATATTAATATTATATTCTATAACATAATATTTATATAATATTTTATAGTTATTTATTTTTATAATATTTGTAATAAAATATTATTTATTGAAAAATCAAATTTTATTTGTAAATTTTGATTATTTGTTTGCCTGGCACAGCAAAACCCAGAATTTTAAAAGAAAGGACAAGCTTTTATATTGCTGGAGAGATATTTCATTATTGTTAGAAAACAATACCATAGGGATATATGCAAATATTATATAAGACTAGTTTGTTTGCAAACTATTGTTACCGTCCTCCAAATTCAGATTTTCATTTTCTTAAATCAAATCCATGAAAAAACTTTACAAAGTTAAACTCTGGTGATTTCCATTTATTTAAGCCCTGGCTCATCAAAAAGGGAAGTAAAATGAGCAGCTCTAGCCATAGCCAAAATAGGCAGCTGCCTAAGGAAGCCCATCAGATGGGGACTGATAGCCAAATCTATTCCAACTATAGCAGAGCTTTGAAAAACTTGGTTTGCTGTTACCAACAGGAACAATGGTGAGAGTGTCTGGGACAGTGGGTAACACTGGGAAAAAAGTGCATGGAGAAAGACATCAAGAGCTGCCAAACTTCTGATATCTACCCCACCTGTTTCTTCATTTTCTGAATTTTAGATTTGTCGTCCCTGTATCAATCCTCATCTTAGACTTCCTTCCTTGGAACACCCACTGATATATATGGGTTTTTTTGTTTATTTGTTTGTTTCCTTTTTCTTTTTTCTTTCTATCTTTTTTTTTTTTTTTTCCCCCTCTTATGCTGCCTTGTGAGCAAGCCTTGTACTTGCTCTGTTGCAGATAATTTGTCTCCTGCAGAAAAGGAACAATTTGTCTTATGGTCAACAGTCCCAAAAGGACATGGTGGTTGTAGAAAATAATGAGCATGAAGGAAGAATATAAACAGTTCTATTGCCTGCAAATGTGTGCTAAGTCATCACTTCCCGGGACAGTCAATGAACAAAACAGAGCACCAAGGAGACATAAGGAAGTGGTAGCGATTTGTGTTTCTCAGATGTGTTCCTCAGAAGATATTTTTCTCAGTTCTAAATGAGTAGTAGCTTTTGCTCATCTAAGCATAAAAAATTACAGTTGGTGTAACAAGAGAGTGTGACAAGAGATATATTGAGGGTCTTGAAAATAAAAGTTAAGTGGATATAATTTTTTTGTTGGTTTTTGCTGGGAAGAAAAAAAAATCATCGTCCTCTAGAGAGTTCTGAGTTCAATCTGTGTTCACAGCTGTATTCACGATTTTGAATGGTCATGACTGCACTAATAATACATGCTTATAGTGATCATGTCCTAATTTAAAAAAAAAAAAAAAAATTCAAAGCATACCTTATGTAATAAATAAGTATCCCTCACACAGGTAAGATGAAAAGGAAAATTCATTCATTCAGCATTCCCCAGTTTGTGTGTGTTTGTTTATATGTGCTAGCTGTTATTCCTTCCAAACACTAAAATTCTACTAAAATAAAAATGGAAATAAAAAGGGGTTAATTCCCCTTTACACCAATTACCTATTAACCTGCTTTGGCAATACTGAGGGGGCAGGAAATGGGTGCAGTTGGCAATTCTATTACTGTTATATTTATGCAAACTTAAAGGCTCCTTCATGCTGCCAGGGCAATTTAACAAGTCCTTAGTGTAAAAGGAAATTGGTCCATTAGATATATTCCACCTAAATAATTGCTATTATCTCATATTACAGAGACAAAAATACATTTATGCCTAAGACAGGAGGGATGGTGACACTTCACAATGGAAGAAAATATGGCCCCTAAAAAGATTTTTGTATTATGTTTAATAAACTTTGCATTCATATTTGATCAATTAATTTTAAATCCTCAAATGAAGATTAAATTCCAGAATTCCATGAGAATTCATTCTCATGATGAACACTATGTATGTGCAAATATAAAGTGTCTCCTGAGGAGCTTTATAATCAGATATAATTAGATCTGAAATATGCATTTGAAAAATGTAAATTTCATAAAATAAAGTTAGTTTGTAAGGTGTACATGCACACAGGCTTCATGTACACTTTAGGAACAGTTGTCTTTTATCCACTTCCTCAGCATTTACAAGATTGAGCTGAGTCAGTAATAAAAAAGTAGCCCATTGAAAATGTTGATACCCATAATATGATTGAATTTGTAAGACTATTCTTTTAATGTCAGTAAACAAACACAAGTACTGAAACAATGTGGAAGAGAGAGAGATGAATGAGGAAAAAAGTAAGACAGTCACTGGCACAGTGTCTCCAGATCTTCCGTCCTTGAGATACAGACTGAGTCTGGGAGGATGCTTGTCAAATCCAGATCAGCAAATTTTAATAGCTATTTTTCAATAAATAAAAAAGAACTTTGGTAAAGCTCATATAGAACTTTAGCCAAATGAATTCATTAATTGATAAATTTTCAGTGTAATTCAAAATGAAATATAAAAATGCCAAAGCATTCCAACACTTTTCACATACAGAGAATTTGCAAACAGTTTTGAAGCTTGTGGATTTTTACTCTAAGTCTCCTCCTGCAAAATGCTGGCTATATTTAATATCGAGTTATTTCAACTCATATTCTGTCTACATGGAAAGTTTCTAGAACACATTATAGTCTTAACAAACATTATGCATTTAATGTTTTGAACGTTGTCAGGCAAGCCAGATCAGAACTCAAGAGTAAACCACATTAATGCTTTTGTCACTTTTGACTCTATACACTGTGTGTTATGTAGTGTTACATATGTATAAGTGCTTGTGGCTTTTTATTTTTTAAAGAATATTGACAGAATATTTAAAGAAATTGACAGTGTATTCCATTTTCTATGAGCTTTTTTTCATTTTTGTCCACCTTAGGCTAGTCCAACTTTTTATTCTCAGAAACTCTACAAATTCTTGTTCTGGCTATATGTACCTTGAATGTTGTGCATGTGGGACTGGAACAAGTGATGGAGCTTTTGCATAAAAAAAAAGAAATAAAGGCCATTTTGAGATTTTTAATTAAGTGTATTTTATGGATGGACTGGGAATAAGGATATTAATAGTTGATATTTTCAGTGAGTTTTTCAGCCAGAATTATTAGGTTTTGTCTTTCCCTGCTCCAGATGATAAGGGAAACCAGTTTTAGTATCAACCTTTTATGAAGTAACTTGTTCAGATACCTTAAATTGACATAACACAATTGACAGTGCTTGCTGATGATCTACACATTTTCTCTGTTGCAGGGAAAATGGTATATGCTACTATTCATACAGTGGTGTGTCTTGCATATGGGGTCTATTTCTAAAAAAATACCCCTCAGTATTTACTTAGAAATTTTTTGCTCATGCCACACTGCACAGAAGTAACTTATCAATTATACCTGTGTAAAGATGATAGCACAAATCATCCTTGTGTAAATACAGAATGCATATTTTATACATATTTTATATGTGTACACATACTTATACATATGTATAATATTATCACATTTATGTATCATATCAATACAATATTGTTTCATGCTTTGAATTGAAAAAAAAAAAGAAATGTAATATAATGGAATTTAAGATCTTTGGCATTTTTAATACTTCTTTTTAATTTTTACTTTTGTATTTCCTTTTATTTTTCCCAACTAGCAGTACAATCACAATAACTGACGTTTTCCTGATTAATATAAGACAATGCTCAAGTGAACAGAAAATTAGACTGAGTTTTAAGATGCCTGAGTTGTACTTCCAGGGTTCCTGACTTCCACCCTGGGGAGACTGGTTGCACCCACATCACATAGCAGAAATGTTCTGCACGGTGCTCTGCAGCGCTGTTCTCCAGGCAAACAAGACCAGGAAATACAGTGAAGCAAACCATGGTTCCTCCCTGCTTGCATAGCTAGGAGTCTTGAAGGAAACTGGGATGTGTGGAGGTGCTGAATACTCAGATACTGTCATTCTGACAGTCACTGTTTTGACAATACATGCCTCCAGAGACATGCAGCCAAGTATTCTTTTCTCAAATTGTAGAAAAGTCCATTGAGGATAATCTTTACTATTGTTTCTGATTTGTCTGTGGAAACTAAGTCACTCAAAGGCTTAAGTTTCAGGATAGAAAACACCTAGTGATATCAGAAGGGCAAACTTTAGGAAAGGACTGGTTAGACAGACTGATTTACCTGAAATGTTTTAACATTTAAATATGGACAAAACCGGAATTGTTTTACTTCAAACATGAAAACAATACTACCTAGGTAAGGAAAGAGGTAAGGAAGGGCTACAGACTTAGGTGGAAGACAAAAACACAGATGGAATAATAGGCATCAGACTTAGGTGTGGATCTATGCATTTTAACAAGGGAAGAATGTACAGCTAGGGAAGAGAGAGAAAGAGAAGGAGAGAAGGAGTGAGAGATATTCTTTAGCAAGGAAGTTGTGTTATGAAAGTTAAAAAGTTCAGGAAGCAAGTGCAATGGCCAAGAGTCTGGTGGAGATTGATTTAGCAAAGAAAAGGTAAATAACAACTCTTTTTAAAGACTTTGTAAAGAAAATAAAGGGCAGAAATAATGAGTTACTCTATATGAAAAATGAGATAAAAATTAAGGATAATGTTAGTTAGTATTGCCTTCCAAACTGATGAGTATTCAAAATTTTAAGTTTAGATTAAAATGCACTAGTCTAGATTATAAGTACATATTATAAATGCACTGATAGATTTTCTGAAGGAAGTACAGTTTAAGCAATAAAAGCTGTCATATATGATGTGATCAAAAAATGTAAACCTCTTATTGCAGACTGTGGTGCATTGACCTTGGCTGGACACCAGGTACCCACCAAGCTGCTCTATCACTCCCCTTCCTCAACTGGACAGGGGAAAGAAATTAAACTAAAAGCTTGTGGGTCGAGATAAGAACAGGGAGATCTCTCATCAATTACCGTCATGGGCAAAACAGACTCGGCTTGGGGAAATTAGTTTAATTCATTGCGAATCACATCAGGTTAGAGTAATGAGAAATAAAAACAAATCTTAAAACATTCTTGTGGCACAGGGGGAGAGGGAATGGGGGATGGAGTCTCATCACACGTTGTCTCTGCTGGTCCTTCCTCCTCACTCTCTTCCCCTGCTTCAGCGTAGGGTCCCTCCTATGAGAGACAGTCCTCCATGAACTTCCCCAGCGTGTCCTTCCCACAGGTTGCAGTTCTTCACTAATTTCTCCAGCATGCGTCCATTCCATGGGGTGCATTCATTCAGGAATGGACTGCTCTAGTGTGGGTCTCCTACAAGGCCACAGGTCCTGCAAGAAGGCCTGTCCAGCATGGGCTTCTCTCTTCATGAGTCCACAGGTCCTGCCAGGAGCCTGCTCCAGTGTCGGCTCTCCATGGGGTCACAGCCTCCTTTGGGGCATATCCACCTGCTCTGGCGTGGGGTCCTCCATGGGCTGCAGCGGACAACCTGCTTCACCGTGGTCTTCACCATGAGCTGCAGAGGAATCTCTGCTCTGGAATGTGGACCACCTCCTCCCCCTCCTTCTTCACTGACCTTGGTGTGTGCGGAGTTGTTCCTCTCATTTATTCTCACTCCCCTCTTCTGGCTGCTGATGTGCAGCAGTTTTTCCCCTGTCTTAAATATGTTATCACAGAGGCACTACCACTGTTGCTGATTAGCTCAGCCTTGGCCAGCAGTGGTTCCGTCTTGGAGGTGGTGGACGCGGGCTCTATTGGACTTGGGGGAAGCTTCTGGCATCTTTTCACAGAAGCCACCCCTGCAGCCCCCCCTGCTGCCAAAACCTTGCTGTGCAAACTCAATACATAGGGAAACTGGGACCTTCAGATAATCTCCATCTAGGATACTGAAAGAACAAGCATATTAGATTTCAAGTCTGTTAGGAGACGTTAAATAAATTGTCACTTGGGGTGACAATGATGAATAAAGAATAGTGAAAATTGTATCTATATTCAGGAAAAGAGAAAAAGAGCTGGCCAAATATCTCAGTAGTTAAAGTCAATACTCTGTATTAGTAGATTTAGAAGAAAAGACTAGCCAAGGGTAGGGTGGCAATATGAGTATAATGATTTTTATTGAAAGAGAGGTTATCAGGATTAAGAGACTGTTATAATCCTGTTAAGTATTTTAACTTAGTGGGCTTGAAGCATAAGGAAATATTTCTTTATGGGATTTGAAGATGACATAAGAGTTTGGAGAACTGCCAGTGCTGAAGAGACATAGATTATGACAGACGCAGAAATAAATGACCCTGAGAAGACCCTGTCTATTTCTGGTCTAAATTAAAAAATAATAAATAAATAAATAAATAAATAAAAAAGAAGAGGAATTTGAAGTCAGACAAGTGCCAAGAGTGGCTACCGATAAGGCTAGAGGAAGAGACAGTGTATTTTGTTGAAGGTAGATTAAAGAGCTTTAGTGACTTATCCTTGCAAAACAAAGATTGGGAGAGGGAATACTATTATGCTTTATAAACATATCTGGAGGCAATGTGAACACATTAGGAAGAGAAGAGAACACTCTAAGCTGAGAGCTAATACTTATACAAGATCAATTGGAATGCATTGGTCACAGCTAAACCTAGACAATTTTCCTCATGTAATCATCTAAGCCAGTCATTTATGCTCCTGTTATAGTCTACAACAATTGCTTTCCCCAGGAACTCTCTTGCTACTGATACCCTATGCTTGCTTTACCCTAACAGGCTTTCTTCTCGTTTTTTCCCTTCTTACAATTTTGTGAAAATTGTATTAGGATGAATTTCCAGTTAACTTGAAGAGTTGTTTCACCTGAGTTGTTTTCAGTCAGTGCTTTTAAAGATTAGTTATTAAATGCATGAAATATCCAAAGATGAATCCTAGAAAACATGAAATGGAAGCTTCTGTGATCTGTAGCTATGAGTGCTTCTCTGCACAGGCTTATATAGAGATAGGACTTTCCTTTGCTATTCTTTATTTGCAAGTGTTGCCAGTTATAATTCTCAGTGTATTTGGTAGGATTTCCTGCCTATTTGCAGTCACTTTTGTTTGTCTTATTCTTTGTCCTTTGTCTTGTAATTTCTGTTACCTAGGTCAATGCTTACATGTTTTCCAATGCCTCCTAAATGAAACGGCAGTCTTCATAGCGGTCACACTACTCACAAACTTGCATATAATGCTTATTCATTGTGTTTGGCTATATAATCACAGTGTGGTAAGATACTTAAATATTTTTGTTTGTGACATTATTTTAGCTCACCTATGCTTGGTTTTAAGTCAAGCTCATACTGATTACATTCTGATTACTGGTCTTATAATTTATAGGCATCACAAAGCTCTACTTAAGTTATACTGAACAGACTCTTGCATGATGGAGTATTGACATCTTCATTCTTGAACTAATTTCATTTTTAAAAAAGGTACGTATTCACTTTCCTGTTCCACTGTATTTTTGTAACGTGGTTTGGAGTATAACAGCAAAGTATATAATTAACAAGTCTATGAACTATGTTATATATTCATGCATGCCACTAAATGACTTTTTTTCTTTTTTGGCAATATTTTACATTTAACAGCTTAATCCTCACAAAAACTTACATGTTGGAGTTATGAGTATTCAGGGCAACACCACAGTCTAGAATTAGCTAATTTAACTTTGAATGAGCAGGGAAGTATGACATTTCAAAACAAGATTCACAGCATGCAGTGTGTTAGAGAGGAGCCACCAATGCTACCCAATGGTTAGCATGATTAAGCTGGGATGTAAGTCAAATATCTTTTGTTATTCATATGCCTGATTCTGACCTCTAGAAAAGTACCATTGTCTCTCCCTTTACTTGAATTTTAGCTGGATTTTAGTTCTCTTTTGTGAACTATTGACAAAATTAGCCTGGAAAACCAACACTGCATAACAGCCCAGCTAGAGCACTCCCTCAGGCAGTGAAAAACCCAGATACAGGTGTGCTTCTGATTATGGAAATCTAAACCCCATATTTCCACCAAATAGATTGACTTAAATCCTTCCGTTCAAAACCTCCTACTATCAGGCAGAAAAATATTCTAATGAGAGACCCTGCAATTCATTCTCTAAAGCAAAAAAAAAATTATTAATTCAGAAAGAGGGCACGAAATATCATAAGTACAACTATATAGCCAAATGGAAAGGAAATTCTTTCAAAAAGGTGAGACACGAGTTTTAGTGCTGAGATTTCTCTCTTATAGCCAAAGATCTTAACTGTTTCATAACCATTTCAATAATATTTCTTAGGTTCAACTTAGTTGTTTTGTGCAGAGCAATCTTTTCACTGGAATGCTTCCCAAGGAGTCCTTCTATTTGACATACTAAGGATGAGGAACATTGACTCGGGAAAAATGTAAGATGTGGCTTCAGAACAAGTTGGGCTGATTTTCTGTGTTTCATTTCTGTTTTACAAGTATTAGTTTATCAGACATAAAGCTGCTTAGACCTTTCATTAGTGGAGATGGATATAAAGTTATTGTTCTGGACTCGTATTCATTGTGTAGAATTTTGGACGTGATAGAGACATGCCTCTTGGACCCTGGCAGTTTTCAGTATGCACAGGAACAAATATGTAGGCTTTGGGGAATTTTACTGGAAGAAATCTAAGCATCTTATCTCCAGAGTTAGGCAGCAGGTGAACACAGTTTTCCACAGTTATGTTTTGAATTAATTTCCTAGTGGCAGGTACAGAACAGGACACGGTTACTTAACTTCTAAATGGCTGTACAAGGCACAAAGTCAGTGATCCTCTGCTGTGGATCTAGCCTTAAGACCTTAGAACAAGAACAAATAGTAAAAAGATATAACATTTTTCTTCAGACACTTTTCCTTTAGGTGCTACTTTCATTAGCACACTAAGTAAATGTAATTTTGCAGTACTTCACCTTCTTCTTTCATGCATTTTTTTAAATTATAAAAATAAGAAATTCAACATCTATGAGAGCTATGTTACATTTAATCATTAGTTTTAAAGAGTAGAAAGTTTAGGCTCCTTCTAGAGAGGTTCAGTATATTTTAAATGAATATAACCATTCTCAGACTACCTGCTTTTTTAAACTCATAACAAAATTATGTTCCGGTCTTCATATTTGGTAACCTGATATATGTGCATCACTCTGTACTTGGAAACTCTGAGAGGGTTTTGTTCTGCTAAATTTGTATGAGGACAATAAAACCTGTTAAGTGGCATTTATAGACAATGGAAAGAAATAAAACTTTTTTAGGGCACAGTTCACTGTATGTGGGATTCAGCAGCCTGGATATTGTCATTTTAGGAACCGTGAGATATCCCATACAGTTTCCAGCTGCACTCCAGATTGTGTGTCTCAGAGGACTGCTTTCATATCTACTAGCCCTTTCCAGATACCTTGGATACTCAATGCTGTCTGAAATGACCCTGGAGTCTGTTTAGGTTTTTAGGTTTATTACTTTCCATTGACTCTGCAAGAAGCTGAGGGAACTAGGTATGATGTACATAATGGCACTCCAAGTGCTTAAATTCCATGAAACTAATTTTACCATGTAGAGCACATCAAATATATGTTGCCTCCAGACTGCAAGAAAAAACAACACACATATTTTATCCTTGATATACTGAAAACAATCTCACTTTAAATAAGATAATGTAGTCTAAATTGGAACTAGGTAAGTGTATTTTGCAATTATATTAATTCATTACTAGATAGGGTCTTGGGGCACCTCACTGAGGTGGTAAGCATACTAGTGCTCAGCCTGACGGCTCACTAAATCCTTGATATCTTTTGTGTGCAATAACCAATGAATAATTGCTTTGTACTTGCAAGTTGTGCATATCCTACTTACTTATTTGTATCTCTTTGCGCTTGGCTAAAGATGCCCCAACAAACTGACCCAAAACAGGGATGTAGTAAAGCATATGATGCCTTCTCAGAAACCACAGGATATTCAACTTGGTTTTAACCTACCTCTCTAAATGAGTGCAAGTGTCTCATGGGTCCTGCATCTTACCTGTCAGTGTTCTGTGGGTGTCACAGATGCCATAAGAACCAATAAAAATCACTAGGTACTTACATTTTGGGAATCAAATCCCATCCTAAATTCTGGATCTGAGCTACTAAGTCTGAGATCCTTTAGTTTCCAAATGAAAGAGGCATCACTTATGTATAATGCATCTCCTGTTAAGAGAGTTATATAAAACAGAGAAGCAGAACTGCCCTATCAAAGTATGTATGTCTATGAAGTCATCTTAAGAAGGCTAGCTCAGGCTTAGACATCTAGGGTATAATTATATGGTAATGTTTTGCAAATCCACTATGTTTTCATAACTATAATTGTGTTATTTGTATTATAAATATAAATATTGTAATAAAAGTAATAAAAATTTAAAAAGTGGACATATAACTTGTGTGACTTTTCTCTCTTAAAAGAAGAGACAATTATTTTATTCATTTAACAAATTTGCCTATAGTTTGCCAATTGCTAGTGAACATGAGAAAAAGCTTTAAAACCTTATTGGATAATAATATAACATTTTCTCATGTATAAAATTTACAAATTATTTCTCTCTGAGCTGACATGCAAATTACCAGTGAATGCTATTGAGTGATTCATTGTAAGTTTAGCTGGTGATTATTTTTGGTGTTTTGTTATGTATTGTTTTTTTTTTCCTAGGGAGTCTAAATGTCCATGCTTTCCCTTTAAGCAAGTGAAATCTTCCTGTTGTGAATTTGCTACAGTATTATCTCTTTATGAGTTTTGGATCTCGTTAGAGATCATTAGGCTCTTGAGAGATGCTAACATGTCACAAACACTGCAAATAATGCCTTTTCAACCTTGATTGCAGTTTTTGTATTCCCTGATTAATGTTTGTGCGTGGAGATGGTTAAGAATATAAAAGGGAGAAAAACGTTTGAAAACATGGTGTTGATCAACAAATTCTTCCTAAATGTCTTGTGAATACAGTAACAATGAGTAAAACTTCTTTCATTCTTTCTTTTCAGTTAAATTAAAGTAAAACTCTGAACAACCCTTACTGAGAGATAAGACAACATGAAATGAAGATTAGCTTTTAAAGAAGACTAATGTTTTGTAACAAAATTTGCACACAGGATCAAAATATGTGAGCATAGCAATTTAGCTCCAAAAATGGTACAGGTTTTGAACTAGCAGGGAATCCTGAACATTTCTCTGGTATTTATAATTTTGATCTTATCCCATTGAAGGAGATTGGCTTGGATCAAATTTTCAGCCTGTTTACCAGAACAAAACACCATCATCTTTTCAGCACGACAGAAGAACTGGAGATAACATAAAGAAGACAAACTCTGCAATGGTCCTACTATGTTATAGCTGTAGGGAACATTTCATCACATTGATGGATGGTAGATGGCCTCTGGAGACAAGAGCTTCAGCTTAAAAGATAATCACATTTACAAACTCACCGAGCCAGAGCACAATACTCATTGTAACTGTAAGATACGCTTTTCCTAAAGCATTGAAAAAAGATGCTGATGGCATCACTGAATGTTGAAAAATGTGTGTTATGTTTGTGATACTGTGCCCTCAGGTAATGTGAAGAGAGATGTAAATCCAGCTGAACAGCCTGGAGCTGGCCTCCAGCATAAGCTGTTAGAGCTGTTAGAGCTGCCTCTGTATGGCAGGCAATCCCACTGACAAAAAGGGTGAGTGAAAGCAAGAGAGGGGGGAGCAAGTAAAGTTAATATTATACATTATTTTAAAATATCCTGTTTAAGTTCATAAACAGGCCATCTTATGGAAAAGACATGAACTAGCTCAGACCTGGGTGAATGAAATACACTTTTAAACCAACTACCAAGGTGAAAGTGTCAGTAATTAATACTCATGGGGAAAGATAGCACAGAAAGGGAAAGAGGAGTTGTAGTTGTCAAAGATACAGATCTAGGTTTCATCACAATACAGGACAGGGTGAGAGGACTAGAAGCAAAGAGGAAGAGGAATTCTAAATTGTAGTTAAAAATTCCTAGCAGCTTCCTCTTTACCCCTAGACAGAATGTTTCAGACATGAGAAGACTTCAAGGCAAAAAAGTATCTGAACAGACAAAAGTATTTCTTGACTTCTCTAAAAGTATGGGCTCCTGCTACACAACATGAAACAGAGAAAAAAATGACCTGTGTTTTTTTAATTACCTATATAGTTCTTTTTGTTAGAAATTATCTGATATCTCATTCCATGCATCTCAGTCCATCAAACGTTTGTCTCATCTGGTGCTGAACTTTCAGCTGTTGCTTTCCATACAGATGTTTATACCCTCTGGGCAGCGTAAGAGTTGCATTTGCTAGGCAAGCAAAAAGAGCTGAAGATTTATATTGAGCTTATGTCAGTAATCATATTTATACGTTGAATATCATATGATATCAGTGAGAGGACTGATTCTGTAGTACTCCAAATTGATGCTGGGAGGATATTATCTACTCACAGTCTTCCTTTGTGATCTTACCAAGAGAAACTGTAAAGCAATTGAGTAGTATATCTCTGAACTCTCCCTGTGTAAAATACCATGAGACAGATGGTAGATGGTGACAACAGCTATCAACAAGTCTCACAAAACTAACAGAGACATTTGGAGACAGAATATTGCCTAGGATACATTACCATCCATTCATCTACTGCAGTCTGTTGGCCTCTGAAATTTAAACAATTTGAGGTTTTGCCCATTCACACTCTTTGATATCATGAAATAAATTCTTTGGCATAATGAATAGCCAGCTTCAATGAAGAAAAGTTAAAGGGTGCTTATGTCACAAAAGGTAAGTGTTGCCATCCTTCTTTCAATTTTTTGTACAGAATGTATCAGTTGAGCATCCACATCTACATTAGTAGAGAGTTACAGATTTCTCACATTATAAACATTGACTGCATTAGACAAATGTTTTCTGTAACCTGTACAATAACTTGCTTTTCTAGAGCACAAAACCAACACTGCCTGATGATTTGGCTGTCTATTGTTACATAGTTCAATCTTCACATGCTTTTCTTTTAAATAATGAAATTGAATTGCTCATCTGAACTAAAAACATATATTATGCTAAGTCTGAACATATCCTATCCTATAACATAACATGACATGACATGAAATGACATGACATGACATACCATACCATACCATACCATACCGTACCGTACCGTACCATACCGTACCACATCATATGTGAGCATATGTTAAAGAGTATTACAGATACATGCTATGTGTATGCATATAACACCTATCCTGGTAGACAGGGCACTGGATGTGGTATCAGAAAACCTGATTATGTTTACTCTCTGACACTGGTCTGTTGAATGATTCTAAATAATTTCATTATTTTCTGTTCATTTCCTCCCATGCCCCTTGCCTATTTGACTGTAATGTCAAGGAGGCAGGAAATATTTTTTGCTGTATAAAATAACATAAAAACTCTCATCTTGAACATAATCTCTGCATTCAATAGGAATATAAGTAACAATATAAAACTTAATTTTTTTGTAGAGGGAATCATTAGAATGAAAATTAGGAAAAAAAACACAATAGCTGACTACAACAAATCTAAAGTGGGCTTGAGAGTTTCCTTGAAATCAGTGTATTCATCCAATGCCCATAAGGCACTGGATTTTTCCCTGCCACCTGGTTTTGCAAACCTTAACTTGTGTACATTGTCCTATTTTGGTCATTCATTTGTATATATTCACTACATATAGAGTCTGAAAACTTTAGTCTTAAGTTGAATGTAAGCTTCTGTTTATGATATCGTTAATGATAAACTGCCTTTAACTATATAATACACTTTCTCTGAAATTTAATTACAGTTCAAATGTTTATGACTTATTACCATCAATTTCACTACCGTATTCTTTATTGACCATAAAGTTTAAAGTAATTTAATATGCATACTGTATTTTTTCATTTCACATTCTTTTCCCTCTCTTTTTTGTTTTATGGTTTTGTGAGGTTTGTTCTTTAGAAATGCAGCACAATGAGGTGCTATATCTAATTAATGTGAAAAAGCAAATCCATGTGAAATCCTTCAATTTAGAAAAAAAAAATAGAGTTATGAATTAAATATCACATTCTCACTATTTTAAAGTAACAGAAATGCTCTCATATTGTCTTCCTTTGCAGTTACAAAATGAATAAATGGGATTTGAATATTCACCTCTTCATGAGGTTTACTATAGAAAATGTAACATGCTAATACCATTTAAAAAGTGAATAGAAGTAATTACATATGTGAAAATCACATTTTATTCTCTATTATTCTAATCTTTCCTAAAAATAGTGAAGAGATAAGGAGCCAGTCTCAGTCTATATTGATTATGCTCTCACTATTTTATTTGTGGATATTTGCCCAAATTTTTATATGTTTCAGAAAGCCACCATACCATGGTATGTTTATGATTCATAAACTTGGCTTTGATCAGCTCATTTAAGAGTATACATTAGCTTAAACGTCTTACACTGTTAATGGAAAGACAGACACCTCTAGACAGTGATTCAGAACTGTTAAGCATTACTTCAGCTCTATACTACCCATCTCTTATTAAGATGGCATTCATAGCTTAGCTCCCATTCTTTACTTCCTACTCCCTAGTTTAGGTATTTCAGGTAATGTTTAGTCACACACATTTGTGTTATACTTTATAGCTATTGTGCCCTTCAATGCATCTGGGTTTATTTTGTGTGTAATTATCCTGTGGAAATTAAAATCTGGGAGGGAACTGGGACTGTGAGGTCTCACTTAATACGGAGCTGAGAGCTACTCCATCCCTGAAACTCTGGAGTGCTTCCAAACACTGTTTAAATGTGATTAATATTAGTAGCTTAATTTTCAGGGCTTTGAATGCTGCTAAATGTGCTCATGAATATTCATCAATAATTGAAAATATGACCATCATATATATATTATAGATGTCTACAAACTTTTAAACTAGAAATATATTTTGGTCTACCTGAATTTTTAAGATTGTGACAATTGGTCAGTATTGTTTTATGACATTTACAGAAACATTGAACTACAAATAATATAGTAGGGAAAGAATCAGACAGTATACTAAAAGCTCTAAGGGCAAAATAATTGCTTCCCAAAGGAAAGCACAATCTGTCAGGAGGTTCTTTGGGGATCTCTTTGTCCTTATCTGTTTGAATACTATAAAACTGGAAAGGACTACTGATCTTTATTTTGAACAGGAAAAAGACTTTGGATTTTTAAACAAGCACTGCAGAGGGAAGCAGAGCCATGGATTATTAACAAGAAAAAAAAAAGAAGGTGCACAACTCAGGACAATTAAAACAGGATTCTAAATGTATGGTTATGACTTAATGAGTCAGTTCCACTTAAACAGGCTTAGCATTTTAATGTATATAATGGCATTCTGTAATTTAGGGCCATTTAATCCAGATTTCCTTTTAAACAAGTCAGACTCTTAAAATATTTGAATAGATTATATTTTGCAGTTACATTTAATTGGAAACTGAGAGAAAATATTACTGACTTGAATAGCAACTGAAATGTTCATATGTCTCATTCCATGTCATCACATTACAGAATAACAATGGCCAGAAAATTTGCAATTGTCAAACTATTGTATTATATTTTGGCAACAGAAACATGAAAGATCCTTTTCTTGTCAAATACGGTCTAAAATGAAATAGTTTAGTTTTCTGGCTACAAAATAAGTCCACCAAAGGAAATTAGTGTGTTAGTAATGTATTTTAGTCAATACTCTACAGAATATAATTACTTATGACCAACTTTTAGCCAACTAGACTAATGTCTTCATTCACTCTTCAGTGTGTATCTGTACTTAACACTGCTATTATACCTTTGCAAGCTGCCAGATGGATTTAACCAAATTTGTCTACAGGGAAAAGGTCTTAAGACAGAAAGTCTGTGATAAGCTGCAGGAGTTTTTTCTAATTTAATCTTGATTTTGTTTACTGGACTCTGTCCACCTGGTCATATTGCAAAGAAACCCTGAATACCAGTGCGTAGGTAGGCCACACTCTTACAGGCAATATGGGGTAGCTTGCACCTTACATATGGCATCCCAAGTCACTTGTCATTCTCCAAAAGTATCCTGTAATACCACAGACTTTCATGCCCACTCAGGCCACATATCAGCACATATCTCCTTTTTTTTTTTTTTTTTTTCCTGTGGCAAGTAACATTTAACATGGCTTCAGCTCTGAAGTCCCCATGCTGCTGTGTAAATTTGGTGACAATGGAGTGCTATGGAAAAAGTAAGAAGACAGAAAAAACTTTCTGAACAGAGCTGAGATAATTTGAATAGGTATAAAAAGGCTGTGGTAAGAGGAAAAGTGACTAGAAGTGGCAAAAATTAAAACACTGTTGCACTGTAAGGATTTTGTTTGTTTGTAAATAACCAACCTCTTTCAGTTTCTCCCCTTAAAGAAACAATAAATAATTTATCCTCCCAAATAAACAATAAGAAAGATATTTGGTTAAACGAGGTAAAGAGGGAATATAAGCTACATTCCTTCTGCATTAAATCACCTCCTAAATTTTCAAGCTGCTATTCAAAAGAAAAAGTTAGAGCTGATCAAAATACAATAGGTCTTATGTAATATCTTGATATTTTGAGGGATATGCTAGGCTTACTTAGTTTCTAAGGGGGTTTTGTTTTGTTAATTTTGTGGGGTTTTGTTTTGTTTTGTTCTTTTTTTCCTCCAAAAAAAAAGCAGTAAGAATTGTTCTTGTGTTTTTTCCTTTTTTCCCCTGAAAGTTAATAAAAATATGAAATAAATTTTTTAATTGGTCTGCTCCTGCCCCCTTTGCATGTGATTAATAATAGAATATTTATTTGTTAAATACACCATTTCAATAATTATTAGTTAGTACTGTGAATATAAGAAGTATGGATGGTTAGTGTCCAGAGCACAACTACTCTAAAATGTATGAATTTTGGTATAGTGACATCTTCTTTCCTCTTGTTTTGGAACTAAACAAACAAACAATAACACAAAAACAAACTCTAAAAATAGTTTATTTTTATTACATAGCAGTCTTTTTTTCTTTTTGGTTTACAGGTAATTCTTCCTCTCAGTCACATCAGTGAGCTTTATCATTTCATTGACAAGGAAAAATTTGAAACTTCATCTTATGGCTAACTTATGATTTTCTTTGCTTTTGTTCTGCGTTAAATTGAAAGCTCAGGATAAAGGCTCAATCATATCTATATTTGAAAGTCAAAATTATGTTATGAACAATTTATTACCTGTCTGATTCCATAAACTTTATTGCTTTTGCCCCTCAGAGACAGGTAGCTGGGAGCAGTATGAAACCTAGAATTAGCAGTGAAAAGTTTTGACTCAGAGTAGATTTCAATTTGTTTATTTTGGAGGTGTAGGAATTGATTGCCTGCCAGAAAGTTCAATTTGATGCTTTAGGACTCTAGTATATACCCGTAATACATACTTCTATGTATTATTTTGTAATTTTTGCACTGTTAGTAAAATTGAAAGGTAAAAGTTGTTAAAATTGAAATTACACAGAAAAAATAAAAAGTAAGGTAAGTATTTTATTCATACTAATCAGAGGAGCACTGGCACTTCCTTTTACATACTATAATTCCTTATTCAGTCTTTCTGACCAGTTTCAGAAGCAAGAAAGTAAGGGAAATAATAGATCTATGACTTAACCTTTCTGTCTCATTCCCTAAACCCAAGAGAATCATTCTGTTTGCCCTTTCTCAAAAAGATATAAGGTTATAAAACCAAAGTATGTTTATTAATGGGAATTATTCTCGAGAAAAATTACTCTTTTTTCTTTAATTAATTATAATCTTATCTAACATAGAACTTGAAACTTGGCTAGCTTTGATCAACCCAATTTTACCTCTGAACAGTACAAACTTTCGGCAATACACCTTTAGGGAATATTGATGGATAGGCAAAACAAATGTCTTCAATAAAGCAAATTATTTTATGATATTTTAGTTGGCTGTCATTGAAGTATAATCTGGAAAAAATTACCTACAAAGTTGGTGTTGTCTGAAAATGACCTTAATAAGCATAAATATTTATACAATCCCGGTATCTAATATGCTATTTATAAGCATTGAACAATGCCAACATCTGCTTTTCATATTCTGAATCAGGCTACCAAAAACATGTATTGACATAGGAAATTGTCATAGGTATAGAAATAATAAGAAAGAAATGTAGAATTCTTTTTAATTTTTATTGCTTTTTTAACCTGTAGAGTGCACTCATTTTCCCTACTACTATGATAATATAACATTTACATCTATCTTTAATGAAAGATGCAATTCTCACTGCTTTGTATTCATGAATTTAGCCTATCAGAGTTGCCAACACTGTCATGTAGATGATTTTTTGCAAATGTTACTAAAGTTGAAAAGGAGACCAAGAAATAGTCCAAATGCAAAGTTCTTCCTAAAATTAAAAAGAACCAAGGCCAGTATATTGTCCTTAATGTGAGGTGAAGTAGGACAATACCAGTTTCAAATAATACAGCATCTCTGGTAGCAAATGAGAAAATGCCTTTGTGAAGTCAAATAAAAATATTTTTAAAAGTTTTGGTAATAAAATATTTGAAACAGTATTACTCTTGGCAATGACTGAAAAGCCGGACAGACACTGGAGTGTATTTCAGGGAAGCTAATAGACAATCATAAAAGAACAAAGGTACAGACAAGACGTAAGATTACCAAACAACTGAAGTCACAGGAGTATGTTTTGGTAAGAAGAGAAATACATTTTTAATACAATAATGCCTCTTCTAAGAAAATATGGGCAGAGAGATTTCACAAATAGCCAGATAGAAATGGTACAATTCAAGACATTTATTCATGTTACAAAGCTGTCAATATCTTTGTATTTCAACAATAAATGGCACCAAGCTCCTCCAGCTTTTCTCTGACCACCAGGCACTGACCAAGGATGGAAGGATGGCAGTGTTGTACTATATTTTCCTGCCACAACACAGGCCTCAGCAGAGTGCCATCAGTAGGCTAGAAAACATTGTGGAAAAGTAAGTATTTAGTTGTTTTGTTGTTGTTGTTTTGGTTGTGGTTTGTTTTTTTTTTTTTCCTTTTGTGGATTTTAAATACCTCCATACTACTTGTTTGACTTACTTGCCAAGAGAAGTTGTTTGAAATAGTGGTGAGCTTTTCTGCTAAAAAAACAATTCAAGCCTACAAATTTTTCTACTCCCAATATTAAAGTGACTCATATGCGTTATGATTTATAAACTTTATACAATTTTCATCCAATACCACTTGGTAATTCCTAAATTAGAATGAGAAATAAACTCTTCCTGCATGGCACGGCTATTGTTATACATGGCTGTGTTGGTACTAGCCTCAGCAAAAAAGCAATGTGAAAAATGTATTTCAAAGTGTGAAGTAGCAGTGGATCCACTGATTAGTAAAACAATAGGATTGTGCTTTATTTTAATGCTTGTAATTTGATCCATTTTTATGATATTATTGATGTATCAGAAATCTCTGATAAACCAGTCTGATGAATCTAAGATGTGTTTGTAAGGCATGGAACAACATCATCCCCCATCCCCCTGGGATCTTGCAAATGCTAGGTTACACTTAACAAAAGCTTACTACAATCTTTATTGATTCAATTATTTACTCTCACTGTAAGTTTGTGATTTTTTTAATAGTTTAATTTTTTTCCGCTTCATCTTCTAGCCATTGAATCTCGCTATGTCTTGCTGTTAGAGTGTAGAATCTCCTAAAATTTTGTTTCCTTTAGTAAGTATTTATACATGATCACCAAATTCTGTAAACATTATTCTGAAAACTACAGAAACTGAACTTCCTGAGTCTTTAGGATGTTTCCAAATGTTTTCATGATACCAATACCTGTTCTGTAAATACTTTTCTATTTCTTCAGTATCCTAAAGTGTGCACAACAGTTAATTACACAGTCATGTTTTCTTTATTAAAGTCCATCTCATTATGACATAAACCTTGAAATATATTAAATCAGCATACTGAACAATGTTATTATAATAAGGAAAATCTCTCTTTTAAGAAAAGGGAGAGTGTTAAAGGCTTGTATTGCCTGAGGCAAGGACCTGTAGGAGCTGACAAAAATGTCTCCTGAGTTACCTTATTTAAAGCCGCCCTAAAGAATGTTAATGCTACTTTTGCTTCCTCCCTGCTGCAAGAAAAATATCATACATTAAAAAAAAAAAAAAAAAGTATGCTACATATTCTGGAGAATCGACTTGAAATTGATCTTGTGGTCTGATTTGCAGAAATGCTGGATTCTTGTACTGTCAGTTGATGCCATTTAAGTTCTCTCTTCTCTTCCCTAAATCCTGTCTAAATACATGCTGCTCTTCTCAGCTTTGCTTTTATCATTGTTCTTTCCTCCTTTGGGTTTTGTTTTACCTACAGCATATTTTCACTCCAGATTTCTTCTGAGACCATTTCTGTGCTCTCATTCACTTTTCCCCACCTTCACTTTCTCAATCCCAGTTCTTGGCCTCCATGTATTTTTTTCTTTGCTCTTTGTCATAACTTTCCACAGCCTTTTTCTCTCCACCTTTGAATATGAAACATCATCTCCCTTTGAATATGAAACAGGACCCTTTTATGTTCCATTGGTCTGTGAAACGGCAAGAAGATAGTGATAATCATTACACTTGTTCAGCGGAGCAGTTATTTCAAAGTAAACACTATGAACCATCCTCAGAACTGAAATTAGACCTATTCTAATAATTTAAATATTGAGTTCTGTGAGAGTTACCACTGAGTACTTGAAAATCATTACAGATCATCTAGTTCACAGCCTCAGCCAGACAAATGGTATTGGTAGCAATCTGACAGGCATGAGAAAAAATTGTTTGAGAATCCAGATTGCCATGGTGCCTGAGATAAACAGTGATCTGAAATATTTTACAAATACTAGCAGTCAAGTCTTTCCTGTCTATCTGTTGTCCTCATAGTGTTTGAGCAGAATGAAACTACATCTATTCTTGTCACCATGAAAGTCACTGCAGTCCACTCTGTACTCCATTGTCTAAAGAAAAAAAAACGTAAATATTTTGCAGTACTGGAAACTCAGTTATAATGTTATGGCAAGTTTAAAGAAATATCAATTCCACTTCCATATTTTTTTCAATATTTCTGAAAAGAAAAAAACATTTATTCTGTGTTTTAGGGGTGGTTTTGATATTTTCCCACAAATAATGCAGAGAAGTTTGCAAGGACTACTTCACCATGAAATGGAATTTTCAGAGAAAAAAAAATCCCAACATTTTGTCACTCTCCCAACAGGTTATTTTGGTACTCACTTATTTTTCAACAAAGGGGGAAAAACAAACCCAAAACCCAAAGCTGAGAACATTCTTTTTTACTGAATATATTGAATGTCAAACAATGTCTAACATCCACCTCCACTTTTACTTAAATAGACTAATGTTTACCTTCCACATTTTAACAGATATTCCAGCACCCAATGGAGCTGTAGACACATAAACATAAACAGGTACACAAAGCAAGCCTCTCACTTCACTTCCCAGAAACTGTTTTAAATAGAAATTTTTAATAAGATTAAACTATCATGTTAAATTCAAATGCCATGTTTGCAACATTTCTAACAGAGAAAACACAGATTGTTTTACAATCAATGTGCAAAGATACCCAATGATGTAAACTAAGTTCTTCCCTTTCCTCTTTTTTTCTCTATTTGTCATTTTATCCTTATTTTCTTTCCAGCTCTTTCAGTATTTCTTTAGCCTTCTGTACTTTTTATTACAAACAATATGAAATTCCCAGAAGTTCGGAGACCTAATTCTCTCATCACTAATTTTCAGCCCAGATGATGATGGTTCTTGGTTTCTTTATCACAGTCACTCAAGTACCATTTTATTGCCTCTATCCATTCATGAAAGATAAAATTCTCTTCTCCTTCATTAGCAATAATTTCAACAGGCAAGCAAAATTATTAGGAAAGATAAACATACATACACACATATATATAGATTGCTCAGAATTCAATTTCATATGCTAAGACTATAGAGCTCATCACTGAGAACTCAAAGCTCCCCTTCCCCTCCCTCTTCCCCCAAATCAGGATATTGTAAACACAGAAGAAGATCCACTACCTTTACTTTTTTATTTCTCTGCTGGTTATGTAGTCTGAAGGGTTTCACACTGCACATTGCAGTTTAAGAGTAAGATAATTGCATATGAGCTAATAATGTTCCTAAGATTCTCAAGGAAACTTCAGAAGCTGGGAATTTAGGACAAAATTTCATAAACACAACTCAAATAAACTCTTCTCATGTCATATTTTCAAACTCTTTATATCACACTAAACCTAATCACCTATGAATCATACAATCATGAATATCTCAAGGTGGAAGTGACCCATAAGGATCACTGAGTCCAACTTCCTGCTCCTTGCAGGACTATCTAAAACTAAACCATATGACTAAGAATATTGTCCTGACGCTCCTTTAACTCTGACAGGCTTGGTGCCATGACCACTTCCCTGGGGAGCCTGTTCCAGTGACTGACCACCCTCTCCGTGGAGAACCTTTTCCTAATGTTCAATCTGAACTTCCCCTCATGCAGCTTCATACCATTTTCTTGTGTCCTATCGCTGGTCACCAGAGAAAGGAAATCAGCACCTCCTCCTCTGCTGCTCACCTTGAGGAAGTTGTAGACTGCGATGTTGTCAGCCTTCTCTTCTTTAAGCTGAATAAACCAAGCGACTTCAGCTGCTTCTTGTAAGTTTCCCTTCAAGACCTTTCACCATCTTGGTTGCCCTCCTCTGGACACATACTAACAGTTTGATGTCCTTCTTATATTGAGGCGCCCAAAACTGCACACAGTACTCCAGGTGGGGCTGCACCAGTGCATTGTAGAGTGGGACAATCACCTCCTCGACCAGCTAGCTATGCTGTGCTTGATGCACCTCAGGACACGGTTGGCCCTTTTGGCTGCCAGGGCACACTGTTGACTCATATTCAACCTGCCATCAACTCAAACCCCCAGATCTCTTTCCGTGGGGCTGCTCTCCAGACTCTTGTGCCCCAATTTGTATGTATAAACAGGATTACCCCATCCCAGGTGGAGAATCCAGCACTTGCTCTTGTTAAATTTTGTATGGTTGGTCATTGCCCAGCTCTCTATCCAGATCTCACTGTAAGGCCTCTCTACCCTCGAGGGAGCCCACAACACCTCCTAGTTTAGTATTGTCAGCAAACTTACTTAATGTATATTTGATTCCTGCATCCAGACAATTTCTAAAGCATTAAAGAGCACTGGCCCTAAAATTGAGCCCTGGGGAACCCCACTGGTGACTGGCCACCAGCCTGATGTAACCCCATTTACTATAACTCTTTGAGCCCGACCCATCAGCCAATTGCTCACTCAATGTATTATGGGCTTGTCTAGCTATGTGCTGGACATTTTGTCCAGAAGGATATTTTGAGAGACAGTATCAAAAACTTTGCTAAAATTTGCTAAAATGAAATTGAAATAACAAACAATTTGTCTATGTTAACTTATTCTTGAATAATCCCCATTTCTTTCAGTTCCCCTTCCCCTTCTCCCCTCCCTTTCCCTTCCCTTCCAATTTTGTATGTGCATTTCCATGCCATTCCCAAAGCTGGCTACCCAAATGGGCACCAGAATCCACATGCATGTGCATTTTCCCCTAAAACTAGACCTAAGTAACTCTAAAAGGCCAGAATAATTCCAAACCATGGATATTAGAGCACCTCTGTGGGATTTTGATTTCAATTACTTCTCAGACACTGGTGTTAGAATGCAAGCTGGTTTAGTGATTCATGGCACCTGTCCATTATTAAATTACTGTACTTGAAATGCTATATTTATTCAGTCATAATAAAATAAAATAAAACAAAAGTGAAGCCCTAACTCAGTATCCTGTATGAACCAAAACTAACTTGTGTTATCTGACTTTTGTGTTTGTTAATCATGCTGAATTCCAATAACTAGAATAAAAAGTGTTGAATTTATATCTGTTTCTATACCAAGACTTTATTACTACTTATATTTTAGCATCTGTATGCACTGTGTCATTCTGAAAAGGTCAAAGAAAAAATCAATAGTCATATTATAGAGGGGTTTTTTTTCATAAATCTGACAAACATAAATGATTTCCTTAATGGTCTCAGATTGTACTCATGTGGAGTTCTTTGCATACTATAATTACATAGGATGCATATAACTTCATCTAGCAGAAAGTTTGCTATTCAAGTCTTATTTTATGATTGCTTTACATTCAGAATCCTTCGGCTGGGGCTGCACGGCTAGAAGGCGCGTCCCCTGGGTGGTGGATAGGGGATCCCTCTCTGGAGGGTGCACCGGATAAAATTGAAGAAGGTGCCGTGAACCAATGCAGCCTAAGGGAAGGCCACCCTGACAGAAACACCACTGGCCCTCCAAGTCATGGGGGTTGGGCAGGAGGCCAACTACCTCCTCCCGGAAAAAAAAATAAAAAGTTGCAGAAACGACGAGCGTAAACTCGAGATGGGGATGGAGAAAATCAGTAATGAAGTGAGGAGGAGGAGATGGAACTCGATCGGTCATGTCTTGAGGAAAAAACCAACAGAAGACTGCGCTGTGGCCCTTGGGTGACTCCAGAGCACACAGCCGCAGACCGATCTAAGTGCAAGAACGATGTTCGCGCCTTGTGTGCCTCCTGGCACTGAGAGAATTCAGATTCAGATTACATTCAGAATGGAAAAATCTGTTCAGTTCATGTTTAGCATAGAATTTAGTAATAAAAACCTTTGAACCTTCTTTTCTATTTATGATTCTGTTCTGCTTTTTCTCTTTTATTTTTTTATTTGAGTGTGTAATGTTTTAGCAGTTTAATTCCTGATTTTCTTTGATATTTCTCTTTTGCATATGGTATTCAAATTCTAACAGTATGTCACGAAAAAAGGCTGGCCTTGGATTTGCATAATGATATGTTTTACCTTGAATACGACATTTGGTTTTAGAAGCAACCAAAATTATGAGTGTTACATTTTTCTTCATTTCAACACCCTCCTCTCCATTTTAGCAATAATTTCAGTATTTATCTTGGGTATATATATTTCTAAATAGTTTTTAAAGTGCTATAGAGAAATCTAGACGCATAATAAAGTCAACCGAGATTCAAAAGACCTCAGGATTTCATCTCAGATCTTCAGGGATGTCAGCTCCCAAGATTTGTTCTGAAGGTGGTATCCAAAGGAAAAAAACCAACATTTAAGTGCTAAGAAAGAAAGCATATTAGCTTAGGCTCAATGACACACTAATGGGGTGGCATAAGTTTTCGGCTGATTTGGAACAAGAGTAAAGGTGCATGTGCTTTGAGCACATGCAGATGCAGCATGTTAATATATGCTTAGAAACAGAAGCTGCAAGAAAAAAAATCCTCAAGGATCCAAGACAGAAATATTTAGAGTAACCTGTAAATTAGTTCTTGAAGATACCCTTTAAATATATTTAATTTCTTCTTTTAGTACGTGTATGCAAGCCTGTAACATGTATGCATGTAACACAAAAGGATGGTGAGAGGTGGGATTCAGCTCTTCTACTTTATACATCAGTGAGTCAGACTTCTAAATCAGAATTACCCTGGACTTCTTTGTAGTTGATTAAGAGAAACGGACATCTCCAGAGGGCAATTTATCAAGACTCTTAGATATCTATTTAAGAATTTCTTCAGTAATTCAATATTTATCAGATATTTTCTTGTACTTTACAACATGAGGATAAATCACAATTAAATCAAAATCTTTTAATCTATATAATAATAATATTCTATAAAGCTGTATACACTAGCAATGAAAAAGAAATATATATTTGCTTCTATATGTTTTCTGGTTTGGTGTTTGGAGACCAGGCATCTTGCTTTACCTGAGTAGAAGTAATCATATTGCTATGAAATAACCAGAATAATTGGAGCTTTGAATTTTTGAGTTTAGAGAGCTAAGGGAACTCAAAGCAGGTGTCTGTATTTCAGTACAGTATAGATTCAGTAGCCATTAAAAAAGACACTATTCCAGTTTCAAATTAAATTAATTAAAATAAATAAAAATAGATAATATCTCTACTAGTACACTGTAATCTGAGAAACATAGCTGGTGAACTGCTGACAGTATGAGAAATTCTGAGTGATTCAGAATTGGAGCTGAGCAGTTCATGAAGGAGCTGAAGTTAGAGCTGGTTTAGTTCCAGTTTGATTCTGGAAAATCATGGCACAGCTGCCACTCTTCACAGGGAAGTAGTTTATGCTATTTAGACAAGAACACTCTAGGTTTGTTCCTGCATCATTACATGACCATTGTTGGCAGGGCTGAGCTCGGTGAAGAGTGCATCCCTCTACCTTCAAAAAAGCAGGAGAGGAATCTGTCATGAAAGGGAAGGAGAAGAAGCAAAGGGTGATTGAGTAGAAAGCTGAAACAGACTTGAATGCAGGCCACTTAGTGATCTAGGATCATGAAATGCATGACTGATCCTGGCCTAAGAACATTATCTATACCATATCTCAACATGTTTATAAACACTAACACTAATAAAAAGCTCTGAGAAACCCTTTGTGCATCCTATCTTCTGCTCCTCTCAAATGATTTGGGAACTTTGGAGCCATTTATTGAAGAGGTTTTCCAGAAAACCTTCAAATTTATCCCCAGGAATGGCCTTCTTAACCCGGGACATGCCCAGATTAGAAGAGGACTCACTATCATGTGCACAAACTCTGGTATATCCTCAGGATTCTTGGAGGCAGGGTTGTCCTTATTCCTAAGGACAGCGGATTTATTCAGGGGAAAAGGATCAGCTGTGAATTTCTCTTTTTTTTGTGGTGGCAAGTTGAAAGTCTAATGGCAGTGAGAAAATAACTCGGTCTCGGGATTTTGCAGAGGCAGAAAAGTCCAGTTACTATTCTTTGATGAGCAAGACTGTCCTGCCAGTGTATTCTTTGTCTACTTCTTCCACATCTAGTAATAATCACTTTCCCTGTCTGGTTAGGCCTGCAGGGCTGACAAGAGAGAGAGAGAAGTGATTCTTTTCTGTCTCCTAATTACTTACAGCTTGGTGGGAGGTGAGGGACTCTAGCAAGAGTTCCATGGCAGAGTCAGCAAAGGCTTAGTAAAGAGAAGTACCACTGTCTTAGAATAACAACAAAAGCAACAAAAAAAAAAAAAAAAAAAAAAAGAAAAAAAAGAAAAAAAAGAAAAAAAAGTCTATCATCTTCTTGTTCTTCTTGTTCTTTTTTCAGCAAGGGCCTTTTAGAATCCACTTTCTGTTTTATATTATTTATGATAGCAGGCATCATCAAGCAAATAGCAATTACTTCAACAGGGGATGAAATCCCAGTACTCCTCACCCTCCTCAGTTATGTTTGTCCAAGGAAAAGAAAGTCTAAGAAGCTTTAAAAAATGCCAACACTGGAAATTTTGTAAAAAATAAAGTTGAACTCAAATGAACCTATTTCTCTAAGTTTCTGGTAAAATATATATCATTCCAGAAATTTGACACATTGGCCGTCCTAGAACATGAGATCCAAAAGATGTAAAAGGAAAAAAGTCCACCATAGCAGAAAATAACACATAAGCAATTTTAGTTTAGAAAGGATGAAAGAAAGAATTCAGCACCTCTCAAAGTTTTGGAAAGGTGAGATGTGATCTGACATAGTTAATTAGTATGCAGGTTGTTCCTGTATGACAGACTTGTTTCATTTTTCTTGTAACTCAGTGAGTTGTTTCAGAACCAAACAAATATAAATCTATTATTAAATACCATCTAATCAACATAGGACCAAGCCCTGATTTTGCCTGGGGTAATATATAGATAGAATACTAGTTTCATACATTACTGTCAGAGTAGATCTTACAGATATTGCAAAAAAGACCTTAAAAAATTCACTCAGGTCTGATGCCAAATTTTTTAGTAGATAACACAGAATAAAAGCAGTATATGAAACTGATTATCTGCAATAAATGCCTTTGATCTTAAGTCTTTCTATTGCAGATTTTATGAAGGCTACTATACCTTTTATTATTTTATTTCTTTTTTGTTGTTCATTTTATTTATGTATTTCACATCTTATTAGCTGCAAGAACAGATTATTGTAATTCTCTCTATTACAGTCTGCTGGGTACAGTTATCCCCAGATTACAGCACATTCAAAACTCCCCAGCTCATCTTTTAGCCTTCAGTGTTAAGAGACAGCCTATTAGTACTCTCTTCGAAGATTTATGGTGACTTTCTATTTCAACTAGAATTATCTGCAAGATATGAATTCTATTTGTTGAGTCATTAAACGAAGTTGAATCCTCACCTCTGAGTTTCTGGCAAGTATAGGCCATTCCAGGAACTTTACCTCTCCGATCCATGTCCTGTGAACTATATGTCTTTCAAATGGAAAGTCTATGACTAAAGTTTGCTCTTGTCTCTTTCCTTTCCTTTTCTCTGTTTTATTAGGTTTGGGGATTTTTTTTACATTTATCTGTTTTCTACCTATAATGCAAATGTACTGCAAAAACTTAAGACAGTTTCATATTTTCCCTTTTATTTAAATTTTCTGGGTTTTTTTTAATTAGAAAGTAAAATCATTGGAAAAAAAATATTAAGCTGACAGCCCCATTACTTATAGGATTTCCATTAAAATACTAAGGCAGATTAAAAACTTTCACTGTTTTCAGATGTGTCTTAAGTCCTATTTCTATTTACTGATTTTCAACAGTCTGTGAGATTTTATGTACATGCCTGAAGGGAACACTGGATTCTCCCCATTTCATATTATCTGCCAAATAGCTGTTCAATGGCAATTCTTTTCCTATTTGAAACTACTAGATTCCTCTGTAAAGCCGATGTTAAAATAGCTTGCTTTTGAAGTGAATGGAGGTTGATGCTTAAAAATTTAGGCCACAATATAATATATTAATTTATTTAAATATAATGATAATATTTGCTTTTGCATAATACTGTAAACTTCAGAGAGAAATTTGGTTGAATGAACTTTTTTGTTAATTTAACTAAGAAATAAAGTTTATAGAAGCTTATGCACAAACCGGCTCTGAAGAGTACAAATAGTCAGTTTACTAAATGCATAGATATAGAAAAAAAAAAAAAAAATTGCCCAACATTATTTAAGAAGCTTGGTTTTGCTAAGAAGCAAAAAATTAAACCAGAGTTTCAGAGTTCCTTGCATGTTGTTTATTGAGTTAATTATTTTAAGTATATTAAAATGAATTGGGGGGAGGATAGTACTTTAAAAAAAATTGTCTAATATACATACATAGGAATATATCAAAATACTTTTGGGATAGTAGTTCATTGGCTATGATTAGCTAAATCACAGTTTCTTTACACTCATATCACTTCTATACTTGTAACATTGTCAGGGTCACAGAGAACTTAAATATTCTCCATCAACTTCCCCTATTGCTACAGTAATTTTCCTAATTTCTTAGCTTATCTTTGGTGTCAAAACAGTCTACTCTCAAAATTTTTTGTCATGTAATAGTACAATGTATTCATGCATCACAAGACTTTTATTACATGCTACACTTCTATGTCATAAACAAATCACTTCCACTTCTACTTTGCCAGTCTACATAATTTCCAGTCAGCAAGACCTGTCAAAAGTCCTATTCCTTCAAACTTTCACCACTATGAGCACCAAAAACTTTTTTATGGTCAGCTGTGGAATATATAGACTGCCATTTAACTATGCAATACACACTTTTGTGTTAGGTTTCAACTTCATTTTTTATATTAATTTAATTAATCAAAGCCCAGTATACCAGATTTTGAACATTTTATATTACATTTTTCTTGGTTTTTTTTTTTTTCAGAGTATCTCAACCACCTTCCTTGCCCTAACCCTATATAAATCAAACCTGACTG